>NW_026588752.1:16821552-16898329 GCF_907164565.1 Psammomys obesus | reverse complement strand
GCCTGCCCTTGAAATCCTGTTAGAAATAGTCCGTGTTCCCCTTACTTTGGAAAACTACTTGGTTACTGAGCTACCACGGGCCACATCCGAGCAGAAGTTCTAGGTTATATCCATAGATGGTCCTTGGTTGAGTGTCAGTCTCAGAAAAGACCCTGTGCCCAGATATGTTTGGTCCTTGTAGAGCTCCTATCCTTTCCATATCATACTAACTTCCCTTCTTTCATATGCTTCCCTGCACTCTGCCGAGGGTTTGGTTATGAGTCTTAGTGTCTGCTTTGAAACACTGCTAGGTAGAGTCTTTCAGATAATTTACAATTGCTCTAAACTTAATGTTATTATACTTAATAAATTGTTACAAGTTATAAAACAACAACCTCTCTTATTATGTGTAGGCTCAGCTAAAAGATTAGGATATTAGTGATATAATAGTAAAGGTAGCTTAACCACACAGTAATGAAATCATGGAAAATCAGGACCAAATCAAATTGATAGAGATAAAGTGCAACATGGTGAAAGTATTTCTTTCCAAATTATTATTCTAAGATGATCCACAGGGATGCCTTTCAGAACAAGAACAATGTCTCATGTTTTGGTTTTTTCTTCCCAGATTTATTATAGTTCTGGAAATATAGGGTGTTCTATGTAAAAATCCATGAGACTATCTTTGGCACTGTTCATATTGCCTGAGGAAAATGTGGCTATGATTTAGTGCAAAAAGCTCTTCAAAGGCAAAATTTCCTTTTTCTTTTATATGCAAGTTTCCAATTCTGATCCAATATCCATCATGCATCTCTAATTGATCAATATTTATGTTGAAAACCTCCAAAAATGTATTTACTTCTTTTTTAATTTTTATTTTTTAATATTAATGACAGGTTACTTACATTGTACCCCAGCCATAGCCCCCTCTCTCATTCCCTCTCAATCTCACCCTCCCTCCCTCATCTCCTCCCTGCCCCTTTTCAAGTCCACTGCTAGGGGAGTTCCTCCTCCCCTTCCATCCGACCCTAGCTTATCAAGCACGTTCAGTACTGGCCGCCATGTCCTCCTCTGTGGCCTAGCAAGGCTGTTCCTCTCTCTGGGAGCGGGGGGAGGTAAAGGAGCCAGTCATTGAGTTCTTGTCAGAAATAGTTGTTGTTAGCCCTTACTAGGGAAAACCCACTTGGATACTGAGCTCCCATGGGATATATCCGAGCAGGGGTTCTAGATTATATCCATACATGGTCCTTGGTTGGAAATACAGTCTCATAAAAGACCCCCGTGCCCTCACATATTTGGTTCTTGTGGAGCTCCTGTCCTCTCTCGGTCATATTAACTCCCCCTTTTATCATATGATTCCCTGCACTCTGCCAAAGGTTTGGTTATGAGTCTCACCATCTGCTTTGATACGCTGTTAGGTAGAGACTTTCAGAGGCCCTCTGTGGTATGCTCCTGTCCTGTTACTTGTTTTCTCCTACTTCCCATGTCCATCCTGTTTGTCTTTCTGAGGATTGATCATCTTACCTCAGTTCCTCTTTCTTGTTTATCTTCTTTAGGTGCACATATTTTAGTATGTTTATCCTATCTTATATCACAACAAAATGACAGCCTACAGACCAGGAAAGGATCTTCACCAACCCTGTATCTGACAGAGGGCTGATATCCAGAATTTATTAGGAACTAAAGAAATTAAAAAGCAAAAAATCAAGCAATCCAATTAAAAATGGGGTACGGACCTAAACAGAGAATTCTCTGTAAAGGAATATAGAATGGCACAGAAACACCTAAAGAGATGTTCAACATCCCTAGCCATCAGAGAGATGCAAATCAAAATGAGCCTGAGATTTCACCTTACACCCATCAGAATGGCAAAGGTTTAAAACTCAAATGACAACACATGCTGGAGAGATTGTGGAGAAAGGGGAACCCTCCTCCACTGCTGGTGGGAATGTAAACTTGTACAAGCACTTTGGAAATCAATCTGGTTATTTCTCAGACAATTAGGAATAGTGTTTCCTCAAGATCCAGCTATACCACTTCTAGGCATATATACAAACGAAGCTCAAGTGCACAACAAGGACATTTGCTCAATCATGTTTGAAGCATTTTTATTCATAATAGTCAGAAACTGGAAAAAACCCAGATGTCCAACAACGGAGGAATTGATACAGAAATTTTGGTACTTTTACACAATGGAATAATACTCAGCAATTGAAAACAAGGAAATTATGAAATTTGCTGGCAAATGGTGGGATCTAGAAAAGATCATCCTGAGTGAGCCATCCCAGGAGCAGAAAGATGCACATGGTATATACTCACTTATATGGTATTTATTTCATCAAGAAAATTACCTTGAATTAAAAAAGAACTACTTGTTCCCAAAATAGATTTAATTCCAATGAATTTTGATATTTTACAAATAACAATTCTTTAAAGGAATTTTTGTACTATATGTCATCAGGTTATATAAAAATTGTCATAGATATTTTTCTTTAGAAAGTCATCACTTGCTGTATATTTTTATATTTACACAAAATGTGTGTTCAAATTACTGGTGGGACTATGGATTTCTGTATACAAATGAGTAAGAATAACTTAAATTAAATTCTAAGGGTACTCTAACCTAAAAAGTCCAACAAGTACCATAAATGGTATCCTAGAAGCAGAAAGACACACATGGTATATACTCATTTATAAGTAGATATTAGATATATAATATAGGATAAACATACTAAAATCTCTACACCTAAAGAAGCTAAGCAAGAAGGAGGACTCAGGGTAAGATATCAGTCCTCACTTAGAAAGGCAAATGGGATAGACATCTGGGGAGGGAGAAAACAGGGAACAGGATAGGAGCTTACCACAGAGGGCCTCTGAAAGACTCTACCCAGCAGGATATCAAAGCAGATGCTGAGACTCATAGCCAAACTTAGGGCAGAGTGCACAAAATCTTATGAAAGAAGGGGGAGATAGAAAGACCTGGAGGGGACAGGAGCTCCACAAGGAGAGCAACAGAATAAAAAATTCTAGGCACAGGGATCTTCTCTGAGACTGATATTCCAACCAAGGACCATGCATGGAGATAACCTAGAATCCCTGCACAGATGTAGCCCTTGGGAGCTCAGTGTCCAAGTGGGTTCCCTAGTAAGGGGAAACAGGAACTGTCTCGACATGAACCCAGTGGCTGGTTCTTTGGTCACCTCTCCCTGATGGGGAACAGCCTTACAAGACCACAAAGGAAGACAATACAGTCAGTTCTGATGAGACCTGATAGGTTAGGGTCAAATGGAAAGGGGAGGAGGACCTCCCCTATCAGTGGACTTGGGGAGGGGCATAGGAGGAGAAGAGGGAGGGAAGATAGGATTGGGAGGAGACAAGGGAGAGGGCTACACCTGGGATACAAAGTGAATAAACAGAACATAATAAAAAATAAATAAATTAAAAAATTATTAAAATAGAAATACTCTGTGCACTTCATTTGTTCAACATTTCTCTAGAAAAATAATACTATAGCTGTGATTCCTACATACTACTTACATTCATCTTTTTAAGCCAACAGGAAATATATTTCCTCCTGATGTTAAGAATCCTCCAAAGTTAATTACTGGAGATAGCTGGATTTTTTTTTTTTTTTTTTTTTTTTTTTTTTTTTGCTTATCTTTATTCTAGTGGGACTATTCACCATTTGCACGTAGCCATGTAAGGTGAGTTCACTTCCGACACAGTCAATTATATAAGTCTATCAACAGCTATTTTATTATGGGAACAATAGAAACAGAAGGCTTCGACTCTCTGATGAATGTAGATTAGACAGAGGTCACCCTGACATACATAATTAGTTTTAGAATGTTAAATTAATAGGTAGTGTGCCCCTAAGGCAACCATACATTTAGGCTGAAGCTGCAGGATCTGGAGCCCAGCCCTTGTATGCTGTTGTCAGCACTGACATGGCTTAGCGCACTGCCTGGGAAGTGACATAAGGTATTATGGAAAAGCTAAATGGCTGTAAAAACAAAATTTGCATAATACTGTGGTCAGACTACACATATTTCCCTTCAGAAACATGTGTGCAGCTCAATTATTATGCAAATTCTTAACAGGGTGTTGGCTAAACAGATAAATCTTGGAGTGCCTTAAATAGATCTTTTAACAAGGATTCAATAAGCAATCAATGGCAATATTTGGAATGATATTAAATTTCTGGTCTGTACTTGTTATAGATGTTAGCTGAAGAATAGGAAGGTGAAATGAAAGTCATTTCCAGCTATAAATGTTTTCCTACTCATATGCAGGTAAAAAATAATAATGTTTCGGCAGAGTTCATTCACAAAAGAAGATGTAAATTTGTATCCCAAGTTTCCTTTGCTTCGATCAATTGGCTAATCATATTCTATGCTATTGTTGTGGTTATTAACATGCTTGAATATAGGAAAACATAATTTTTATACAGAATACATATAAAACTACCTAAACATTCATAAAGGAGATTAACTTTAAATAATATAGAGATGTATCCGTAGTTTAATTTTTGTTATATGTTGCATTATATTTTTTCAATAATATAATTTATTTTCTCTGATTTTTCCATTTATAATAATGGAATAAACATGGCATAATAAACCATGTTCTTTATCTTTTTATACACTTTAACGTACACAGCACCCTGGCAAGACAGACTCCACTGTCACATTTTGTTAATGAAGTAAACGAGATCTCTTGCTTGAGAATTCTTTGTCATACATATCGTCAGATAATGACAGAGCATTGAGTATGAAAGTTGATAATATAATGCTTTAATATAATCATCTATCTATTTATCTATCTATCTATCTATCTATCTATCTATCTATCTATCTATCTATCTGTTGATAGGTAATGGATGATAGGTAACAGGTATAGATAGATGATAGATAGATATATGATAGATATAGATGAAATAGTTAAATATAGATAGTGCATGTGACCTAGGTAAAAGATTGTTCTAGGCTCCTCATATTTAGGTTTGGATTAAGTGATTATCCAGCATATTCATTTCAGCAACAATTTAAAAATTATTCAGAGAATTCTGTAAGATATTTTGATATACAGCTCTCCAGTCTAGAGAAAATGAACTTTTTCAACATTATATGATCACAGAACAAACACACTCTTGGCTTCCACAGTTGACTTTAATGTTATCAGAGCGTTGATTCCAATGGACACTTACCCTGTGAAAGTTTTAACATCTTTATGGTTGCCGTAAATACATTGAGTTAGTGTAGATATAATTTAAAGTTTATTCACAGTAAACCTTACAGAATAACTAATGAAATTAGAGATTTAATTGATATGAGTGTGTAGACAAGATATCAAGAAGGCCAGATCCTGGTATATTTGAGGTTGATTCCATCCTTCAGTTATGAAATCAAAATCCTTGTGATTTCTGTCTTTCTACTCTTTTATTCTCTGTACCTTTGGCCATATCTACTCATGGTAACAAGGTATCAAGATTATTGTTGGGTATCAGAGAAATATACCACCATGTCTATTGCTCATTCAATTCTTTGGTAATATGTAAAAATATGGACTATTTATAAAACAATAAAATCACTTCAGCAGTTTTTATTTTCTTACCTGTAATTGGGCTGATGAAAAAAGCAAGTACCAGATTAAAAGGGAATTGAGAAAGGACCAGCAGCGGTTTTCAACCTCTGTATAGGGAGAAAGGTTCTATCTACCAAGAAAGTGTACATGGTGTGTGATGATGGAGGTAATACCCATTCAACAGACAAATGTCCACGTTCTACAGAATCACACCTCGAATTGTTCCTTAGGTAAATACACAATATTCATAGATCCATACATTCAACAACACAGCCATCTACTTGGTAAGCTGTAGTTTGTATAATGCTAGCCAGGTAAATGCTACTATTTCATCAACATGTTCTGTTCCAGGAAATCAGAGAACAAAGAAAAAAGCTGAACATAATGTTCAAAGCACTAATAAAATGTCCCTGTTCTTAAGTGCAAAAATAAAATCAATTATTTAATTTGCAGTTGCTGTTTTTTATGGAAAATAAACTTTGGAAACAAATTGAAATATTTTCAAAAGATAAATATTTGGATTCTGTGGGGACTGTATACTGTTGGGAAACACTTTATCTGACATCAAATGATTGATAAGGTATAGAATTAATTTTTCTGTAGCAAACTTGATCTTAATTATATTATTCTAGCAATACAATATTTCAGTTCTATTTTTTTTTTGCTTGGTAAGTTTAAATCATTCTTAATTCTCCAAAGTCAGACTGAATGTACAACATATAAGGATCCTTAACAAAACATATCGTTCTTAGCAGAGAATAGCATTTTTTCTTTCTTTTGGAAAACAAATATGCAGGGAAATATATGCCTATATTTCAGTGAAGAAGAAACTTAACTTTATTTTAATGCATGTCTTGAACATATACTACGTGGTGGCATGCCACAGAAAGAACTGTTTTGAGAACTGAAGGGGTGGCTCAGCCATTAAGGGTGCTTGCTAAGCTTAAAGAGAACTCATGTTCAGTTCCCAGCATGTACGTCAGGTGGCTCACAATGGCCTGTAGGTCCAATTCCAGTGTCCTTTCAGGCATTGCATTTGTGTGCACAAACATGCCAAGGACATATATACAGATAGTTAAAAATAAAATAAAATAGACTTTTGTTGTTGTTGTTAAGAACTAACTTCCAGGTAAGTTGACCAATTAGACTCTACTGTGTCATGCAGTGAAGGAGAGGAGTAAAGAGGGACTTCTCAAAAAGTAGTAAGCATGCACTGCCCTAGCCACATGGCTGGCTGCCTAGTAGATGGAGCAGAAGCAAAAGCCTCATGCAAAAGGTGAGCCAGATGGCCCTGGTCAAAAATTTTAGTATTGCTATACACAAGACATGACTGCAGTCTCAATGCAATGGCATTTTTTTGGTTAAATAAGTGACTGTCACTGTCAGTGGTCTAACTCACCAGTGGTAAGGGGTACCATTTTGCCTCTTTCTGTGATTCTGAAGGCTGAAAGGGAAACTAATGTTTAAAGTGAGGTACACTATGCACCTAAGAACAAAGAGCAATTAAAAATCAGAGATTTACATCAACCTGCTACAGGCCAGGGTGACAGGCATCCATGGGAGGCGATGGGGATAAGGGGACATACGGATGCTGAGTAACCCGAAAGATCATGGTGCAGGGTTGTCTCGGTCATTAATATGATAGAGAGAGGGGCACTGCCCTCCGTAGAGTAACCTTAGTGCCCAATGACTTTGAGTTTGAGGTCAGTGCGGGCATCAAACTCTGGATCTTCCTATTGGCCATGAGAATCATTGCTCTAGAGATGGGAAACTCAGAAACCCTCCATTGTTCATGGACTACTTGACATCACAGCTGTACCCTATAACAAGGTGTCAAATGCTTGAGGAAACATGAAAACACGGAGAGAGGTCCACAGATCTTCGTGCTCTGTTAGCTCCTGCTTGCAGTGAAAGGGTGAGACTTAGAATATTATTCTACATTTTACATATGAACTTGAAAGAACCTTCCCAGCTTGGACACTTCAAACCTAGGTATAGCTACAAGACTCTCTCACAAAAGGGGAGAAACTGAACTGCAGACTGCTCTGTCTGGTGTCAGATAGTTTTCTCGCAACATCATAAATCTCAGGAAAGGACAGTTTACAGGTTCAGCTGATCCTCACTCTCTATGTCCTCCAGATAATTTCCATTGTGCAGGTCTCAGAGAGAAGGCTCTTTAATTGTTTAGTTTTTCACCTCTCATACCTCTCTCCTTTAATCTTATTTAAATTTTAGTGTTATTTTTAACTTCATCTTAGATTTTAGAGAGCTTTCTTTCCAGTTTTCCTCATATATTTTTCCTCATTTTTGCCATTGACGTGATTTGGCTTTCTTATTCCTTTTCTGTCCTCTTCCTACACTTGATGTTACATTGTAGGTTTTTTTTTTCTTTTTCTATTATTTTATTTAATGTGGCTTCTCTATTCTCCTTATTTCCCTACTTTCATGGATCCACAGTTTTGACTCACTTATTATTTGTATATTTTTGCTCTAAAAAAACATTTTTCTGTAATGTAAAAGCACATTCCATGTTCACTTTATCGTTTTATGTTCTGTGGTCATTGGTGATGGATTAGTTAGGTATAATAATTTTAAAATGACTTTTTATATTTTATTCGGTTCAGAGAAAAGTTTCAAACTTCAGGAACTGCTAAAGGAAAGCAAAAAAAAAATGCCTCAAGACAGGCATATGCAAGAAATTTTCGAAAAGGACTCCAATAACTTAGTGTATAATTTGAAGAATTGACAAATGGATTTCTATATGTCAAAGAAAGCAACTAGATAGCAGAAAATGTAAGAAAGTCTTTGCTAACTACCCATTAGACAGGGGGTTAACATCTGAAATCTATAAAGAACTCCAAAATCTAACTGCAGTAAAACCAAGTATTTCAGTCAATAAATGAGAAATTAATTGAAGAGATAGTTTTTAACAGAAAAATTTAAAAAGTTGGCCAATAAATATTGGAAAAAACTTTTGATATTCTTTTTTCCCACTTATTTACTTATTTAATCACTTTACAGCCTGATCCCAGATGTCTCCTTCCTCTCCTCCCAGTCCCTCTCTCAAGCCTTCCCTCTGGACACTCCCCCTTCTTCTTATCAGGGAAGGGAATTCCCCCAAGGAGAACCAACCTTACTGGCACCTCAAGTCTCAGCAGGATTAAGCCCATTTTCTCCCACTGGGACCTGACAAGCTAGCCCATCTAAGGAAAAGGAATCCAGGGGCAGGCAAAAGAGTCAGAGACAGTCCCTACTGCCATTGTTAGGGGTCTACACGGTGACATCTGCTGCATATATATAAGGGGGCTATTTTCAGCCCATGCATGTTCTTTGACTGGTGGTTCAATTTCTGTGATTCCCCCATGGACCCAGGACAGTTTACTCTGTAGGTCTTCTTGTGGTGTCCTTGACCCTTCTAGCTCCCTCAATCCTTTCTCCCACTTTCCACAAAACTCAAGCTCAGCCTATTGTTTGGCTATGGGTCTCTGCATCTGCTTTCATCAGCTGCTGGATGAAGATTTCAGAAGACAGCTGTGCTAGGCTCCTGTCTGCAAGCATAGCAGAGTATCATTAGTGTCAGGGGTTGGCTCTCGACCATGGGCTGGGTCTCAAATTGGGCCAGTCATTGGTTCGCCATTCCCTCAATATCTGCTTCATCTTTACCCCTACACGTCTGTAAGACACATTTGGCCAAAGGTTTTATAGGTGGGTTTGTGTGCCCTCCTTCCACTGGAAGTCCCACCTGGCTACAGGAGGCGGCAACTCCAGGCTCCATATTTCTTGATACTGAGAGTCTCAGCCAGGGTCAGCCCCATAGACTCCCAGAGCCTCCTGGTCCCAGAGATGCCCTGCTGATATTATTATATATTAATTTGGGATAATACAGAAGAATAAATAGAAGAAAACTATAAAACATGGGCGACCTTCCAAGAAGCATTGTAGTATGTGATAGGCCTGGTAGTAGAACCCTTCCCCATTGGCGAGTACAATAGGACCCTAATTCAATGCTACATTTTATATAAAATTTTTGAGATTAAAAGTTTACTTTTTTTTTTTTTTTTTTTTTTACTCACCCATGGCTTATATTCACTCAGTGTGACTTTTAGCTGAGTTTGTATTTGAGAATCTTTCGTGACATTGATGGCAATCAGGCATAACCACGGCCAGCCCCCAAGGGACTTGACACCTGGGACCTCTGGTACCTCCTTGGCCACTCCCGGAAACTCAGTGAGAGCAGCGCATCTCACCACCAATGCGACACAAGCACAAAGCTTTTGTGACTGCTGCAAACCACATGTGCCCTTTGGCGCATGTGCTCGGTCGTGTTTCTCATGCTTGAGTAAACAGCTTGGCCCCTGAAATGTTTGTGGTTCCCTGCTAATGCAGGCGTACGTGCCGTCAATTCCTGGAGAGTCAGTGTACATGGTGTGGAGAGCGAAGAATAGGGTGGACCTCAGCTCTGCCTAACTTGATCATGTGTGCAGTCTACAGGTCTCGTACTCATGCTCGGTATCCCTCTGAAGCTCTTGCCAACTGAAGAGTTTTGCTAAACTGCTTCCTTGATTATGAAACAATGTTTCGCTTTTCCATATAAAATCATAACACTGGATATATCTTTCCCAACAGCATGCTTTATTGTAGCATCCATTAAATTCAGCTGTATCGAACCCCCACGCCCACCCCTGAAAGGATCACTAATGTAGAAAATGTACGGAGAAGTAAAGTTTAAACACATTGGGTGTTCTTTTGTTGAGCTCTGTAGACATCTGGGTTTTGCTTTAATGTATTTCTTATCGCAAGATGCCACCTTTTATGATGATTTGTCTGGAGAACATCTGACCCTGTTTGTCGTTTTCATAGATCCAAGCGAGCTCAGAGTCAGTGATTGCTGCCTCTTTGGAAAGCCTTCCCTTTTCCATTAGTGCATCATGTGTTGCGGGAGCATTTGGAAATGTCTAGTAAATTTAACAGTTTACAACCTGCAGCTGTGTTTTGTTCCCAAATGCTTCGAAAGAAATTGTGAACAAGTTCAAACTACGAAGAGTAATTCTTATGACTACTAATAAAACGTACCTATTATTCAATAGGAAATCACCCAATTGAGAGTTCTCTTTTTCCTGTTCATAACAGAGCTCATTTTCTGTTTCATAGTTCCAAGAAACAAATAGACTTTCCACAGAGCTGTTTTTCCCCCCTCTTTCTAAAATCTACATGTTGCTAAGGTCTTCATCAAACTCAGTATGCTGATGACAGGTAGAACGAAATGGCAGACATTTAAATGATCCAAATTATAATTGGTAATTAGCTTCCAGATTATTTCTGTCTTTTTCAGTTGGAAGACACTATTTGCAGTTATGTAATTATCAGAAAGAAACATAAATATCCTATCTGGAAGCAATTTTCATGTGGAATATGATCTTCAGGAGTAGAAACTGTGCATTTCTCTGTGTACAATATAAATACAAATTTAAAATGTTTTAGTGAGGTTGGAAAGAAATTTCCTTTTAAAAATTAGATTCTTATCAATAAGAGTCTTTACATTTTTTTTTTAACATCAAAAATATCGTTGGGAATTTCATTGCTAGTTTGATTAGAAAATGTCTAGTTAGGGAGTGTTTGGCATTTCTCTCCATTATTTTATTTACTACAAACATTTTATTTTAAAAACAATTTAATAAAAATGCTAATAAAAACTAGCAATATTTTCTAGGGAGTTCTTGAGAATTAATTATGTAGGTCTCACTTTTCTATTCTACTAATCTTCTTTGCGTCTTTAGCTTAGGGAAGAGGAGCCCATCCCCGAGTGACATACCTAGGTGATTCTTTTTATTTTAAAGAAGGGCCTACAGAAGTCCTGATATGTTTTCTAATGGTTTAAGTCCTGTCTTTACAATGATAGACTTGGTTGAGAACTTTGGAATGAAAAACAGAAAGAGATTCACAGATTATGTGATTTTGTTTATATATTTTCCCTTACGAGACAGGGAGATGGTTCATCTATGTTGAAGAGGTGGCTCTCGGCCTCCTAGGATAATTTATGACTGAATTTGTATTTCCAATTACAAATCCAGTGGACCTATCTTGGCAAACTCTTCTGCCTTCTAACTTTGTTATCAGGGGATGTTTGAAACATAAATCCAAGTTACTAATTTTTAATTTGAAAGGAAAAGTTTGAAAATCATACAGGGCCTTTTCTGTTTTCAAGTATCTCAATACATTCTAACAATTCAGCACATTGTTCCTTCTGTATGTAACTGGAGATCAAGGGAGGTTTATTAAAGCACAGAAAAAGACAGCACAGTCTTATCACACACTTTTGTGATAAGGATGGAAATTGAATGCAATGATGCTTTAAAAGGTTATTGACTTAGGTTTGGTTATTGTAATCTTATTTTTTTTTTTCCTCTAGGTGTTTGAATCCCCAGTAATTGGCTTGTTTGTTACTGAATCCACTCACTTAATGTAATCCACTTATTTTCCAGTATTAAATCAACTTATTTATTATTACTAAATAGTAATCTACAGTTTTGTCTTTTTTTTCTCTTGACTAAAATATGTGTTGGATTTTACTTTAAGAAACTGTAAATAGTTTTCAGTTTAATTTGCAATTCTGGGAATGAAAATATAGATTGGGAAAAAAATCTGGTTTAAGCAGACCTGAATGCACCTGTAAAACACTTGGGACTTGGATAAAAGTGAGCACCATGTGCCCATTAGTTACCCAAACATAGCTTAGTGCCTTCAGGATGATTTTCTAATTACTTCAATTCAAACAATTATTATGTTTTATTCAATCATACTGGAATCTTTCAAGATAGAAATGAATTTTGTAATTTAGGATATAAGATATTTGTCTACTATTCAGCCACACACACATTAGCTCAGTTAAAATGGAAAAAAAGTTTTGTGTTACTAAAATTAAAAAAAAAAACATATTTACGAGCAGATATGACACATAGGAAAAGTTAATCAATAGTTTTAAAGTGTATTAGAATTATTTCTTTGTACTGTCTGATGTACACAAACTGCTCACTGCTTCATATTTTAAAGGTGTGTGTAGAATCTACAATACATTAAAACGGCTATTCCTCGTCAAAGCTTAATTGAAGTTTGTTACCTAAGCCAAGTTTTGGAGAAGGAATTTTGAATTCTTGTGCTCTTTGTTGCCACCACCTCGGCTGTCAGTGCTAATTGCACGGGGATAGTGAACCGAACACAGAGATATCAAAGGATTATTGGTTTCTCTCTCCTTTGTTTCTGTTGCCCTAGCTTCTTAAATCATGTTTTATACAACATATGATAAAATATGATTCTTTCATTCTTTATTGAAAGTGGGGGGGGGACACTGTGACTAGTCTTGAGAAATTTGCTCCCCATCTGCTACTATAACAAGTTCTCTTCATGAGTGTGGGTGTGAGCATTTTCCAGATTCTTAGATTGATTTTTGTAAAGCTGTTTTTCCAATGCCAGAGCAGAAGTGGCCTTAGAGCACTGGATTTATGTTTCAGTAATGAATATGGGTTAGTTCACAATCTCATCCAAGTACATGTTCATATCATCTTTATGACCCACATAATACATTATGGAGCTATGGGATGGAAGGAAGCTAATTAACCTTTAATGAGTTGAGGGCTCTGTAGGACAGTTGGCACTGTGAAAACACTGGAATTCCCAGAGTGGGACATTCACCTGGGCGCCATGCCACTGAAGAGACACTTTCTGTTTGGAAGCAGCCTAGTTTTCAATATCTACTTAATTTATTAAGGAAACCAAAGAAAAATAAGTGACAACTTTACCCGAGGGGAGCTGATGCAGCTGCCTCGGTGTAGAGAATGTAAATTTAGAAAAGCGAAACTTCTAATATAGCTGTCCTCGATGTCGAGGGGATTACACACTTTGTGAGCTCATCACAGATCCTTCTGCTTTAAAAACTTTAACCATGCAGGTATGAAATTAAAGGAACACTCTCAAACCAAACAGTGGCATTAACATGCTCACTGCCATCGCAATGGAACACGATACATTTTTCAATGCTGTTTGTTTCATATTAAATTTCAATTGAAGATAAAGGTTCAGTGAGTTGATCTCTACCCAGCTTCCAGGATTCACATAATATCTGAAATTACAGACAGGATTAGTTGTCTGACAAATGTGCAAAAGAATAATGCACACAGACTGTTTATTAATGTTCTGAAAGTTGAGAGAGAAATCTCTTCGGGATTGTTTGACCTTCATTGTTATCATGTGAGCTGACAGTCTGGGAAGAAAATACAGAGCCCGTAAAAACATCTTTCTCTTTGTATTGATCTTTCCATTGAACGTGGACAAGCATTTTTATCCAGTGGCACATTAATGTGGTAAACACTTTAGGCATTTATCTGGGAGAAAGTAATGATGTCATCCAGGCTTCTCTACAGCCCCCAGTTCAATTTTCTACACGTAAGAGACACAACTCCATTTCCTTCTCTACGTTCAAACAGGTTGAATAAATTGTGGCTGGTTACTTTCCTTCCTTCGTGTATTAGGCTGAAACAAGACCAATTCTCCATTGTCTTTGGGAAATGCATGCACATTATACATTTATTAAGATGTTTAAGTATTAAGATGTTTAAGGCTTTACTTTATATTTTGTTGGCAATATAATCAATAAAATAATAATATTGTCACCCTAGTAAAGTAGGCTTTAAATTTTTTTCCTTTGCATTTAGTTAACTGCAGTGCCCTCTATGGTATCTTATGGGCTGTAAGGCTAATAGTTCGTTCTCACCCCAAATGTTTTAATGATTAATAGAAGCAATACCTTTATTAAGTTTTGTTTGGATGGAGTAGTGTGGCAGAGTTTCTTGATAATGGCAATGGAAAACATAGTAACAAATTTAAACTATTTCCATGAACTCTTTAATGGATGGTGAAATTTTATCCTAGGGTGAAATAGATTTTTGGTTCAATAACAAACCAGAAGAATTCAGATGAAATTATCATACACCCTCACTACCATATACACACAGAATTCTTCCCCATTTAGAAAAAAATAATCATGTACTAATGGGGAGTCAGTGGACAATGTGATGTGAGCCTGAAGCTCTAAATATGTTAGGCTGGCTGGTCAGTGATCCCCAAGATTTTCTGGGCTTCCTGCTTGCCCCTGAGCCCTGTGCTGAGATTGTACAAATTACCACTATGCCCATGGTCTCTTTGGCATAGGCTCTGGGGATCAAACTCAGTTCCTTAGGCTTGCATAGCAAGTCCTTGACATACCGAGTTCTTTTCCTAACTCCCAGTTACCCTGCTAAAAACTAACTTGTTGTTTGAGTTTCTCCTATAATCTGAATACTATAGCCCTTATCAAACAATGATCAGTGTACGGATACCATCAGTCTACAGAGTTCCTTTTCACTTTCTTAATTATTTCCTGTGATATGTACAAGATTCTTTTTAATTAATTCATTCATTAATTACAATGTATTCACTTTGTATCCCCTTTCCTGTCTCCTCCCAATCCTATCTACCCTCCCTCTTCTCCCCCCCATGCCCCTTCCTTAGTCCACTGATAGAGGAGGACCTCCTTCCCTTCTATCTGACCCTAGACTATCAGGTCTCATCAGGGCTGGCTGCATCCTCTTCCTCTGTGGCCTGGCAAGGCTGCACACCCCCACCCCCCAGGTGATCAAAGAGCCAGCAACTGAGTTCATGACAGAAAGAGCTCCTGTTCCCCTTACTAGGGTACCCACTTGTAAACTGAGCAGCCTATGGGCTTCCTCTGAGCAGGGGGCTAGGTCCTCTCCATGCATGGTTTTCAGTTGGAGTATCAGTCTCTGCAGGCCCTATGAAATGGCAGAGAAACACTTAACGAAATGCTCAATGTCCTTTGTCATCTGAGAAATGCACAATATTCTTAATTTCATGTACTCCCAAATTTCTGTTTTTGGTATTATTTCCTGTGTTTGGTGACCTTAGCCCATTCCAGTGTCCTGAGGCATTTTCTTCTAAGTTTTCAATCTAATTTGTGTTGATATTTGTATTTGTTTCTATAAGGGGTTCTGGTGTCATTTTCTAGGCATGTGGACATGCAATTTTCCCAGTACTATTTATTGAAGGCTGTCTTTTCCCCCAACATGTAATCTGAACACTGTTGATAAAAATCAAAAAAACTTCTGTTTTCTGTTCCATTTCAGTGGCTTGCATATCTGTTTTATGTCAATATCACACTGTTTTCACTATTATTGCTTTGTAGTACAAATAAGAAACCAGTCAATATTTTCTTCTTTGATCTTCTTTTCAAAAGCCAGCCAGAAGAGGGTTTGGGGGTTACATACATACATATGGGGGTTTTAGGAGTCTTATCTAGGTTTTGGAAGAATATAATTGACATTTTGTTGGGCATTGCATTGAATTTTAGTTTTTCTAATTAACATGAATATTTTAACAGTGCTATTTGTTTACATTCATGGTCACAAATATCTTTCTGTGTATATCCTTTTTAATTTATCCTTCAGTGTATTCATTAATATTACTATTACTATTTTTTTTACTGTAACTAACTTTTACATCTTTTATATAATACATCCTGACAATAGTTTGCCTTCCCTCCACTCCTCCCAGTCCCCCACCCAGCTTCTCCAAATCCATTTCTCCTCGGAAACCTTCAGAAAAGAGAAAGCTTTCCAAAAATATCAACCAAACAGAGCATAACAAGTTACAATTATATTAGGGACAAAACCCTATATCAACATTGGATAAAACAATCCAGTAGGAAAAAAAATAAAGGATCCCAAGAGCAGGCAAAGGAGAGACAACCACCACTTCTGCTGCTAAGAGTCACACAAGAACACCTAGCTACACATCCAAAACATACATACAGGGGACCTAGCACAGACCCATGTAGAATCCATGACTGGGCTTTCAATCTCCGTGTGTCCCTATGTGCCGGGGCTTAGTTGATTCTCTGAGATGTGTTCTGGTGTCTTGCAACACTCTGGCTTCTACAATCCTTCTTCCCCTTCTTCCTCCGGCTTCTCAGAGGATGTTCATCTCTGCTTCTGCTCCCATCAGTTGCTGGATGAAGCCTCTCTGAGGATGACCCAGCTAGCTTGATTTATGAGTATAGCAGAATACCATTAAGAATCATCTCACTGACTTGCACTGGTGAAGTCGTCTTTTCTTCTCAATATTTTCTGTGCTTTTGTAAATAGAATTGCTCTCCTGATTGTTTTTTTTATAATGATTTAATATTAGAATAAAGAAATGCTGCTACAGTTAGGATGTCTGCTTTGTGTCCTGTATCTGTGTTCACTTTATTTATTAATTTCACTGATGTTGGGCCAAATCTATAGGGATTTCTCTACATAAGATTGTATTGTCTTCTGTAATGATTTGTCTTTATCTTTTTCTAATTTGGATGCCCTTTGTTTTCCTTGCCAGGATGCTCAGCTAGGACTTCTAATATTATGTTGAATAATTGTGGTAAAGTGGACCTCCTTGCTTTTTCCTAGTCACAGAGAAGAACTTCATTTTCTCTATCAGAGTTAAGCTGGCTGTGGGTTGCTATATATAACCCTCATATTTACTTATGTTTCTTTATGCCATAATTTGTTGAGATTGTTTTTCTTGAAGGGAGACTTGCTTTTTTATTAAATGCTGCCTCCACATCTACCAAGACAATCATGTTTTCTCCTCACTTCTTAAGTGCTGTATCTTATTTATTGCTTTGTTTGTGAAGATTCACCTTCACAGTCCTGAGATGAACTACATTTTATCATGGAAAAGAGTCTTTCATGTTTTGCTGAATTGTGCTTACTAATATTTCTTCAGGAATTTTTGCAGGTACATTCATTATGAATATTGGCCATATACATATATCAATTAGGATTATCTTTAATTTCTGCTTGTTGATCATGTGAGTATTTGAATGCAGTATCTCAGGCACACACATTAGAAAATGTCCCCCTAAGACTGTTTTTCTTACATAGCACAAATGCTGTGTCACATGTAGGTACATTAGAAAATGTGCTGATGTGCACACAAATATACACACAACACACAAGAGAAAAACAAGACTAATAAGTGTGGAAAATACAATAAAAACCTTCCAAGGCAGAGGCTGGCAGATCTCTGTGAATTTGAGGCCTACCTGGTCTACAAAGCAAATCCAGGACAGTCAGGATTACACAGAAAAACCCTGTTTAAAATATCAAAAAGCAAACCTAACCAAACCAAGACCAACCAAACAACCAACCAAACAAACAAAAATGTAAAAACAAAACAAAACAAAAAAAAAGAAAACTTTGTGGTATTCTAGAAGCAATATAAAGATGACCTTGCAATATTTAACAGTAAGGTTTTATTATTTTCCATCCATTTCTTTCAGTTGAAATGATCACTTCGTCCTCCATTTTATATTACTGACTTGGAAAGAGAAATCCCAAGTTAAACAGAATTCTAATGGTTAAATTTAAGAGCCTGAGGAATGTGAGTTCAAGCCAACATCTTTAACTTCCTCTGCTACCGCTACCAAAGTTACATATAATGCTGCTCACAAATTGGACATTTCAGTGATTCTTCACACACACACACACACACACACACACACACATGTTTCCTGTTTTCCCCCTTTTTTCTGTTCTTGAGACTCTTCTGGACAACACCCACAGCTACTATGGAAGCTTAAGTCTCTCTTTCGGTATATGCATTCTCTTCATAACGTGCTAGTTAGAAACTCTCTCCCTCATTCAAGACACTTTCCCAAAGTGCATTTTATGTTCCTAATGATATAAGGTATTTTGCATACTTTGCTTTTAAAGTAATTAATCATCTATTTTTTTCCCAAAGATAGATTACAAATGTCTTGCAAGTTGAAAGTAGATACTTGGAAGGCAGGAATGAGCTTAACTTTCCTTTTAGGGCTGTAAGTATCTATGTCCAGGAATGGCTGAAATAAGGCAAACGGTAACTTGCTGTGTATTGTGTCTGTGCATAACGTGGACATTTATTTTTAAACTAGCTTTGTGCATGTATGATTGGAAAGTTGTACATAGTTGACTAGTACAATTTGGCTATCATGGTGGGGGTGGTGAAGCAATAAGAGCCAGAACCAAAGCCACAACCAAGGTAATTAAATATTACCTGCAACCTTCCAAAATTTTCTTATTCGCTGTTAAAATCTCTTCCACGTTGGCCACTGTGGTGTTCAACTTTATTCACCATGGATAAAGAGACAAGCAGATCTGTTTGAGTTTGAGAACAGCCTGATTGAACGACACATAGACTGTATAGTGAGACCCTGAATCAAATACATAAGTAAATAAAAATTTTAAAGCAATAATAAAATTAAAAAAATCCCTTTCTGTATCAAAGCACAAGAAAACTTTGTTGTATGTGTCTCAATGTGGATTATGACTTTTTGCAGAATTTTCTGTAAACAGATTGCTCGGGGCATCCTTTTTTCCCTGATTTTTTTCCCTTGGAAAATGATTATATTGAGGTTGGAACATGTAGCTGCCTGTTGACAGGTATCTGGATCATTTTCATACTGTGAGTATTACAAATAAAAATTTTTTACAAATATTCATATATGAGTCTTTACATGAAAAAAATGTTTTAACTTTTCTGGGCTGGATCATAGGTCTCCGATATGTTTAACTGCTGTGAAGAACTTTGTTCTATAGTGGTTTACACTCTCAAACTCCCCACAGCAGCTTATGTGTTCCTTTGTCTCCTTACTTGTCAACAGTCTGCATATGGTTAATCCATTGAAAAAGATTAAACTATTCATACTGGTGCATAATAATACCTCACTGCGTTTTTATTCTGTATTTCCCCAGAGATAAATAACACTCATCATTTCTTCTCTCCCTCTGTGGTGTGTGTGTCTATGTGTGTGTGTCTATGTGTGTGTGTGTGTGTGTGAAATTATTTGCCATGTACTGGATTTTAACAGTCTGTACACACATAAACACACAGAGCTGCTGTTAATTAATGCACCTAGAATTGGGAAAGTGATTTAATATATTGAGTGACTAAATATGTAAAATGTCATCAAGGATATACATGAGAGCTCTATTTCTTTCCTCATAAGTCTTGGACAGCAGATATTTAATATGTAGAGGAGGTGGGAGAAAAAGAGAGGGGGAAAGGAAAAGAGGGAAGGAGAGGAGGAAAGGAGAGGGGAGGGGAGTTTTGGTTTTTAAATTTCAATTCCCATCTTTTATGAGACCCAACCACTTTTTGACCTGAGACATTAGAGCCAAATTATTTTTCTGATGACATGATTTAGGTCTAGTTGTCTACAATAATTTGCTACCAAGGGTAACAAGAAATACTTACTTAATTCATTAAAATATCTCTGCTCAGTTGAGGAAGGTTTTTAAGGGCTGAATAATTATTTTAGAGTAATTCAAATATTTATTCATTAGCAAGGTGCCATACTTAGCAACTGTAATTGCACTGCATATAAATAGACCATAGTTCATTGTTTTCACTTCCAGCTCATAATAATAACCTCTGTATATAGTGTTTTCAAAGGATTAATGGTTGGTTGGGGTTAATGGCTCTCAGCTATGCCATGGGCCATCAACTCTCCTCACTTGGCCATCAATCCCCAGGAAATGTCTTGTACTTCAATCATTATGGCATAATTAGGTCATTAAGAAGCTGTTGGTTAATTGCCACATTACAAGCATCCAGATATAGGCAGGTGGCTGGAAAGACCAGAAGAATCATGGCAGTCACAAAACAAAAAATAGTAATCAACATATGTAAGTATGTGTAGCAGATAATTAGAAAGTGCATCTTTTGCTTCTATGTTTTTGCATGGTTATTTTTAAAATATTTCATCTAATTCAAAATATTTAAGGAGAAATATAATGATATTAATAATCGATCAGAAAGGTTGTGTTTCTCATTTTACAAAGAACAATTAACTCAGGATATCCCAACTGGGAGCATTATAGTAGAACCTAGAACAGAAGAGACTCAAATACAGAGAACTCATTAACCACCTCCTCCATGTAAGGTAGATGTTTCCTGTACTTGTTCTCAAACATTGTCTCTGTAAATTGAGAAATGTATTAGGATTTGGAGTGTCTTGAGATATCTGTAGGTTAATAACTGAAACATGTATTAAGTTAAGAATAGGTTAATTCCACATAAACTAATTGGATTGCACTTTTATTCAATTCTGTTTTTCTCACACTCTGTAATTGGGACTATAAATATCAAGTTCTCACAGATC
The DNA here is from genome assembly GCF_907164565.1 of Psammomys obesus. Lineage (NCBI taxonomy): Eukaryota > Metazoa > Chordata > Mammalia > Rodentia > Muridae > Psammomys > Psammomys obesus. The sequence goes on along the minus strand of NW_026588752.1, from coordinate 16,877,538 downwards.
ATCAATATCAGTACGATAATGTAGGTAATCAACCCTACAGATATTTAAACCAGAATACTGTGAAGAACTCATATCAACAAATTTGGGCATCTATATTAATATTTTACATTTTTGGAAACATGACTTGGTGCTTTCTTAGAGTAAATACAGAACTAACATAATTTTCATGGCTTGTTAGTGAATATGAAATTGCGACCCTGAGATATCACCTTACACCCATCAGAATGGCCAAGATAAAAAACTCAAGGGACAACACATGCTGGAGAGGTTGTGGAGAAAGGGGAACCCTCCTCCACTGCTGGTGGGAATGTAAACTGGTACAACCAATCTGGAAATCTATCTGGCGCTTTCTAAGACAATTAGGAATAGTGCTTCCTCAAGACCCAGCTATACCACTGCTAGGTATATACCCAAAGTTTGCCCAAAGTACACAAAAGGGATATTTGCTCAACCATGTTTATAGCAGCTTTATTTTTAATAGCCAGAACCTGGAAACAACCCAGATGTCCATCAATGGAGGAATGGGTACAGAAATTGTGGTATTTTTACACAATGGAATACTACTCAGCAATTAAAAACAAGGGAATCGTGAAATTTGCAGGCAAATGGTGGGATCTAGAAAAGATCATCCTGAGTGAAATATCCCAGAAGGAGAAAGACAAACACGGTATATACTCACTTATATAGACCTATAAGATGTGATAAACATAATGAAATCTGTACACCTAAAAAAGATAATCAAGAGAGTGTACATGGGGTAAGATGATCAATCCTCGTTTTGAAAGACAGATGGGATGTGCATTGAACGTATGACAAGAGTCTACTGAGCGCATTTGAAAGACTCTAACTAGCAGTGTTTTCGAAGCAAAGACTCATGACCAAACCTTTGGCAGAGTACAGGGAATCATAAGAAAGAAGGGGAGTTAGTCTGATGGGGAAAGGATAGGAGCTTCACAAGGACCAAATATATCCGGGCACAGGGTCTTTTCTGAGACTGACATGCAACCAAGGACCATGTATGGATATAACCTAGAACCTCTGCTCAGATGTAGCCTGTGGTAGCTCAGTAACCAATTGGTTTCCCATAGTAAGGGGAACAAGGACTATTTCTAACAGGAACTCAATGACTGGCTCTTTGGCTTCCCCACCCCCAAAGGGAGGAGCAGTCCTGTTAGGCCACAGAGGAGAGCTTTGCAGCCAGTCCTGAAGATACCTGATAAAACAGGATCAGATGAATGGGGAGGAGGTCCCCTCATCAGTGGACTTGGAAAGGGGCACGATGGAGATGAGGGAGGGAGGGAGGGACTGGGAGGGAATGAGGGATTGGGACACGGCTGGGATACAGAGTTAATAAAATGTAACTGATAAGAAAAAATAAAATTAAAAAAAAAGAAATTGTGATCAAAACCAATTTTTTTTTCAAAGGAATACTCTACACAATTTGGTCAGTCAAATATTTGGCAACAAAATCACATTTATTCTCACAAAATTTCCCATATATATATATATTCTCTTCAACTTTCTTTCTTCTAGAAGACAATTTGTACTAAATGGAAAGCTACCAGTGAGACTTCATGACAAGATTTAGAAGTCATAGGAAATGAGCGAGCATTTGCCCTCAGAACACAAATATAATTTGGAAAAAAAATGTTCAGTTTTAATACTCTTTGAGAAAAAGTATCTAAATTTATATAAATAAATAGTTAACATCATAAGATATAAAACTGTGGCCCAAAATAAATTCAAAGCACAACTCCTGAAGTTCAGGTAAAAATGAACATATCCCTCAGCAAATTCAATTTTAAAGCAAGAATTAAGCATCTGTTCCACAGTAAGTACTCTAAATATTTACAAAAGAGAGGAGAGATGAGTCCAGGGAATACTGACAAGGTGGCTTGCTTTCTCTGGGAAGGCTCCGAGCCTTGCAGTCCACATTTTTGGTTGGTGTGTATGTTACCTGGAGACATTTTTTGCTCTCAAGACCATCACTCTATGCACACCTAAAATGCTTGCTGGTCATAACAACTGACTGATTCAGGACCAGAGAACAGACCGATATATGGGAAGGCCTCTGTTATGTGGCTATTAGTTTAAAGATATATCAGAATTATACTTTGCTTTAAAAAATGAACATAATAAGAGTTTTACATCTTTCATACACAGACTAGATGAGTGTCAAGAGCAAATCAACCTAGTTTATTTATATATCTGTTTGAAGTTATCTAAATGCTACCGCAACATATTGCTTTTCACAAAATTATGAGTTATGAAGCAAATAATTGTTAATGTTTGAAATGAAGAGTGGAAAGAGGGCACAACCTTTTCAAACGTCAAGGGCTTTGCACTCATACAATTTTGGTTACTCCTCTACAAGATGGGTGCGGGTTCTCTCACTCAGCTGATATGAGGGCACACAGTAGGTGACATAACCTCGTGGTCGACCTGGAAGTGTAGTCCGGGGTGATATGAAGATGGTTTCTATTTTGATGAAGCCTCCATTTTAGTAGATAAGGGAGATACAGCGAACAGGTAAGTATGCATTCTAATAGATGCCAACATTCAATACAGTACTGTAGAGAAGTTAGATAATTAAGTTTGTTTGCTGAAGGAAGACCTTTGGGGAGATCTGCCTTCTGAGATGAGCTTCCAATGAGACGTAAATGCCAGTTCTGTGAATGCAGAGGAAATGGTTAGTGCTCAGGCAAAAACATGGCAGTCAGAAGGCAAGTCTGATGGGAGTACTGTTGGTAAGATAAACAAGAGGACAGCCAGTTGAGCTCAGACCACAGGGGACTTAGTCGGCAGCTGAGAGGTTGAGGCTCTGTCCCAAGTACATTAACACACCCCATGAGAATGTTTAACAGTTAGAACAGGTCAGTTGGAACAAGACTCTACAATATCAAGAAGGAACCAAAGCAGCCAAGCCAGGTCTGGAATTTACTGCAATAGAAAGAGGACTAAGTGTAAATATCAAGACACAGAATGAAAAGCTAAACAGAAAGTGCCTTCACTGAAAGCTATATTATTTCTGTGTCATGACCATGATCATATACTTTATGTTCTCAGCTGTGCTTAAGATATAGGAAACAGAGAAGACAGGATGGATAGTGAATGAGGCAGATCCCACTATAGAAATGTGAGAGTTAATTCCAGTAGCTATAGAGAACAAGCTTCTATACAGTGGTCCTCAACTTTCCTAATGCTGTGATCCTTTAATACAGTTTTCTCTTGTTGTGGTGAACCCCAACCATAAAATTATTCTGTTGATTTTTTTTGCTATGCCATAACTGTAACTTTTGCTACTGTTATGAATCATAATGTAAATATTTTGATATGCAGGATATCTGACATGGGACCCCAAAGGCGTTGTGACCCAGAGGTTGAGAATCACTGTTCAGTTATGTGCTTTTAATGGAGACTACCTTCTTTGAGTTCACCTAGTTGCAAGCACAAATACCCATCGCTTGACACTTCCTATGCTCACAAGCACAGAACAGCCAACTTTCTGCCCACAGCCGCAACCCAAGGGCTCTCCAGTCAGCAATCTCAGAAGGCACATGCTATTATGCAGCTTGTGTTCAAATTGCTAAATTTGTGGAATTTTTTATTCTCTACTCCACGCATATGTCACAACTATATTAACCTTTTTGAAAGATTATTGTGTGTATTGTTATAAAAGGTGCCTTACTTGTCAATCGTTTTTTTTTCCATATTATATGAAATCTTAAACAACAGTTTATGAAAGAGACAGCAAAGCCCAGTACTTAAAGAATTTCACATTGCTGATTTCAGGTTTCCCCTACCTTTCACTAAGTCAACTCTGGATCCGGATAATCACCGTACCTTTAAAAGTGTCCCTCTGGCTAAGACTGTCCTGGCTCCATTGAGAAATTGCTAGTTGTGCACATTCTGAAAGGTTACATACCAAAAACGTTTCTGAAGAATATATTTTCTTTCTTCAAAGGAAATGAAACCACTAAAATCTTACAAGTGTGCTGGAAAGATTGTTTTCTCTGTACTGGCTGCTCTTTCAGAGGACCTTGGTTTCACTTCTAGCATCCATATTGCAACTGGCAACTTCCTGTTACTTCAGCCCAAGGTGATCTGGCACACTCTTCTCTCTGTATGGGCATCAGGCACCAAGTAAATTATGTGTGTGTGTGTGTGTACGTATATATTTTTAAAAACATACATCTCAGAATCTGGATACAAAAATAGGAACAACTATTTATTTTCAGAAATGATGGGATTTAATGGAAGAATGCTGGAAATCCAAAGAGGGAATTGTTGAATGACCAGAGTTTATCACTGTAGGATGTGAAGAGGGGAGGTAAAAAAGCTGAGAGGATAGTGTTATTACCAGACCCAGAAGTGATCTTTACATTGGTTACAGAAGCTGCTTTCATGCCATTGAGAGACATTTCCCATTTGACATTTTCTTCAACACAGTCACAAGAAGTAGGGATTATTAAACAATGTTCTTATGCTTCACATAATGACCCAAAGCATATGCTTTGAAGAGAATGAATAGCAGAATTCACAGAAGAAAAAGTTGAGGCTCTAAATGTCCCCAGGCCTATAAAATGGTCATCATTGACAGCTGTCTATCCTATCTTACTTTACAAATAAGCTACATTCTACACATCTAATTGTCTATTGCCAAGTACAGCCGCAATTTCAAAGAAATATGCTCTTCACAGAACGGCCAGCAAATAATGCTCTCTTTTATTGTCTTTCGTTCTCAAGAGAGTTTACTCCAGGGCTGGAGAAATGGCTCAGTGATTAAGAGCACTGTCTGCTCTTCCAGAGGTCCTGAGTTCAATTCCCAGCAACCACATGGTGGCTCACAACCATCTACACCCTCTGAGAACTGATAGACTAAGATCAGAAAGGAGAGGAGAACCTCCCCTATCAGTGGACTTGGGGAGGGGCATGCATGCAGAAAGGGGAGGGAGGATGGGATCGGGAGGGGAGGAGGGAAGGGCTTATGGGGGGATACAAAATGAATAAAGTGTAATTAATAAAAAATTTAAAAAAGAGAGTTTACTCCTATACATAATGAATATGAGTTTTTCCCTAGGTCAGATTGATTCTATCACTAAAACTAAAACTCAGGTTATGCAGAAACCAGTATGCCTCCTGCATCTTGAGCTAAACTCAGGTTACTGTGCCCTTAACTGAAAAATCCAAGCGCTTCCAGTGCCCTGTGCTTTGTACATGCAAGGCCAACAAAGATTAAAGCTGAAGCGAGGAGCCAGAGTTTCTATTTTACCAGACACCAGAGCCTTGGAACCTTTCGATTTTTTTGTAAGAATTACAATATAGCTAGAAAAAAAAAGTAGTAACGTTAGACATGGTGGGCCAGTTCATTTCCGGTAGTATATCATGTATTCACATATTGCTTTCCATGATTTCAATTATGCATGATCCACTCTTGCCAGAATATAACAAATAAGAAGTTCTGAAAATCAACAGTCCATGAATTCTAAATGGTGTCCTTTCATGATCTGAATGACATAAAGGCTCCCTTCCCCACCACAGGGTCTGTGTCATCTTTCATTCCAGGGTGCCCACTTGACTGGGGGCACTGCTCACCTACGAGTGCTTAGTAACTGTTTGGGTTAGTCCACCGACTGTTTTAGAATCACATTGTTTGTGTGTAGAGCACACTATTGTAAAAGGTTAGTTAGCAGATAAGGAGGTCCTCTTTGTGTGTGTGTGAGGGGGTGTGGGGTATGGGGTGTGGGGTGTGGGGCTTTTATTCTTAGTTGAAGCTCTTGCTTAGTAGTAGAGGGGCTGATGATTTATCAGCCTTTCTTCTAACCGCAGTTACTAACTGTGCGTTCCCAGTCAAGCTCACCAAAGACGCTTTTGTGATTCCTCCATTGGACATTTGACAACTGTCTAGGGACTCTTTTCCTTGTTTGCTCAAAACAAGCCTACTGGGCAGAATCCGGAGATGTGTTTGGCATTCCATGCACAAAGCCACGTCTTTGTCGTTGGTGGTAGTTTTTGTTTTGTTTTTCGCTAAACACATGATGTTAGCAAGATCGAAATACCCACAGAGCAGTGCTTAAAATGCTCCATGTGAGCCATGAAATTTGATGTCACATTATAAAAATCAGGAAAACCATACATAAAAGCATCTTGCCTTCATGGTGTTTTCATTTCATTTGGGCAGAACTCATTAATGAACTAGTTGAGATCATTGGCTTTAATTATACACCATGAGTTCCTTGTGAGAGAATAACAGAGAAAAATTGACCCAATTCAGGAAAAAAACACTAAATATTTTTATAAAGAAATGACTGAGTATACATTACTAGAATATTTGCGTGGGGACTTTTTATCAATTTATGTATTTATTATCATGCTAATAGTATATATTGTTAAATTTGTTCTGAAATTTTTCTTTGAATAGGATAATAATAGTAATTCACAAAACAGAGGTTAATAGGATCTCTGTTGTCATTGGTGGCTTCATGTTTTAAATTTAAATTTAGCATGTAGCAAGGGAGAAAAAAGTTTTAAAAATATAGCTTGCCTTGTTTTGCGCATAATAGAGTACTTGTCAACCTCACATTATAAAATATGTTAAATATATACATATGTTTTTGTGTATGTATAATGTTTATATTGAAGATCTCTGCCATAATTTACATAATACCTTACTTTTTACTCTTATTTCCTGCACACAGACACATAATATGCTATACTCATTTGATACAAATTTCAAGTCCCTATTTAACTGTTTTCTTAACATAAAGTCAATTCCCTGGTCAGAGTTACATTTTTTTTAATTTATTTTAAATTTATATATTTACTTTTCACCCAGATTATAGCCCCCTCCTTCCTGTCCTCTCAGTCCCTATTTTCCACCCTCTTCAGCCTTTCTGCTCCCCTTGTCCTCAGAAAAGGGGAGCGCCTTTCCTCCACCAACCCATCCCAGCACATCAAGTCAATCAGGACTGGTCTCCTCCTCATCCACTGTGGCCAGGCAAGGCAGCCTCGCTAGGGCAAAGTGTTCGAAAGCAGGCAACAGAGTCCATGGCATAGACAACGCCCACTCAGCTTACCAGGATACCCACAAAAGATCAAACTGCCCAACAGTTAATTATATGTATAGGTTCAGTTCCTGTATGCTCTTTGTTTGGTGCTTCCCTCTCCATAAGCCCCAAGGCTTAGTTGACTGTTGATCTTCTTGCAGCATTTCTTTACCCTCTGGTTCCTTCTGTCCCTCTCTCCCACTCGTCCACAGGACTTTCCAAACTCTGCCTGATGCTTGGCTGTGAGTCTCAAGAGTCTGATTCGGTCAGCGGCTGGGGGGAAGGAGAGTGCCCTCAGAGAATGGTCAAATTAGGCGCCTGTCTGAAAACATAGCAAGGTATCATTAATGGTGTCAGGGGCTGGCTCTCTCCTCCAGGGTGAGTGTTTGACATTGTTTGGTCATTCTTTCCTGGTGAGAGTTCTTAGCTCAACTTAGATTTCACAGTTTTCTCTTCCTTCTTCCTCCTAACCCATTTACTTCCTGCCCACGCCTCCTACCGTGTATTTACGCTTTCTTTCCTGACACATTAAAACTATGTAAGAACATTGTTGTAAGCAGATTTACACACTGAATTCTTGTAAAGATCTTTCCATGTCTGTGCTTTTCACCACTTAGTATGGTGTTGGAAATCGGAAATGTGGCAGAATCTTATTAAGTATTTAATTATGTAAGTATTTCAATAGCTAAAGATTTAACACTCAGATCCACCAGTATTCATGTATAACCTGGATTAATTAACCTGTTATTGATTATATTCATATAGTTTTAGAGTTAAAGTCAGTTCTTTAAGATTTTAAAGTCAATCACCTTCAGCATATTTTGATTTCCTAAAATCTCATCGTACTTACCTAATGTCTGAAAATCAATTAATTAAAACTTTAAAATGTTTACCTCTTGCTCTTCAGATGGAGTTGTCTCTGTCAATTCACTTTGCATTTGCCCATTCACCAACACTCCCACATCGGGGCGGTCATCATTTCCTAGTGTCCAGTCGAGTCTACCAGAGGTTTCACGAATGCAAGTATGAGCAACCATGGCATTCTTTCCATACTAGATCCCCAGCCATACTCACCTCAAAACTGGCCTGGACATAATTATTTCCCGTACTGTTCACACAGTAATTGATTATTCCTGATGTGCGACATCCCCAGTAAGCTCTCTTTTCTAGCAAACTGCAGTACAATATTTACAATTGTACATTCTACTTAGGTAATCATGTGAATATTCTCCACAAAATCTTAACAAATAGATGAGCTGATATTTTTTAGCACATTAGCCCTCATCATTTGATATCTCAATGATGCTAAATCATGTTCTTTATTGTGTCACATAAACCTTAGCATTTCAAATCTTTATTCATAATTTTTATAGTATCCTTGTGGAGAATCCCAACATGCCTTTATTGATCCATAAATAAGGTACTAAATATTGACTTTCAGGATGACATTAGCATCTTACAATTGTTAAATTCAAACAAAACATAATATATATAATATTGCAACATTGAAATCATTGTCACAAACATGGTGCATGGAGTGCTTCAGAAAATATTTCATTATTATTTGTTTATCATTGTGTCTTCATAGTAATTTTATTTTTATCTGTAATTGATAGCACAGCCGCTTCACTTCTGAAAGCTTACCTCACTTCTTCACAAATCACTCTTTAGCCACAGTACCACGAACAGTTTCATCTGCATAATCTCAGCACTCTGTGTGATCCTGGGCAGGCAATGGGTTAATGTATGCTGAAAGATAAAATACATGTGGTATTAATTTAAAATAGAAATTGGCAACCGAGATGTTGTGGTAGGAGAATTAATTTACAAAATTAAATCTTTCATTTCAGTGTGTGTTTGTGTGTGTGTGGTGTGTGCGTTAGGTAAACATTTTTTTTTCTGATTTATAACCATGTGCTGTTGTTCCAAACTTAAAAACACACTAATTATTTTAGATTCATATGTCAATGGGTTTATGGCTTATTAGTGACAGTGAAAGACATATGTTTTGATTTGCTTATTAAAATGTTTTGTTAGTGAAAGTTTTTGCACAAAGATCTAGCTGCAAAGATATTTGTCACTAAATTATTTATAATTGAGGGCACAGAGGTCAACTCACATCATCATTGTAAAATAATAGAAAATCAGTTTGGTAAAAAAAAAATCCTTCTTAAACACAATAATGTACAAATATTACATAAAGTATATTTAACAGCATGCAAAATGTGTTTAGCTAGAAAGGCTATAAGAGTGTATGCATATTATGACTTCACATAGGTGCAGCTAACCATGAAGATACATGGGGGGAGAGGAAAGGTTCTACAGCTGTGATACAAAGTGAATAAATTGTAATAATCGGTTATTAATTAATTAAAAGTTTGAATTTTACATGCAACACTTTGAGGAACTGCTAAGTATTTGCTAAGAAAATCCTGAAATGCATAGCCTATCAAGGAATCTCACAGAACATCAGGGGCCTCCCATGAAGTATCTACTATCCTGACGTGTGCAATGTATTTCTTTCAGGATAATTACAAATAAGTAAAATACACTCTGTTCTGTTGGGTTTTTTTAATGCTTTTCGCAGCACTACTTCTCCAAAAACCACAGCCATGCTTATTAATGGATAATTCTCAAGCATGACTATATCAATTAGAGAAGCAAATTGGAAAAAAAAAAGAAACAGGATGTAAATCAATCCTTTTTCAAAGACAACAGGGAAATAAAAGAAACAATACACAAATCCCTGAAGTATTAGCCTCTTGCCTCTAGGAAGAGTATTTGAAACAAAACGAAAAACCAGTATAACATCAACTGAGCATGAAATACTGCTTGCTTTGTTTTGGTTTTCCTTAAGTTACACTAATAAATTTGAATAGGAAACTTCAATAACAAAAAATGAGAATATAATGGTAAAATGGTTTTGTAATAAGTGATTCATCATATAGACTAGATTTGAGTAGTTCATCAAACTTATAACTTTGATTATTTAATACATATATTCTTATTAACTCCAAATAGCTATTTAAATATATATAACCAATAACTATGTCAAAATTGGAAAAAAAATGAGTTATTCTTTCTAGAAAATTACAAATTTTTAAAAAAAAACCAAAGAGAGTCCACCTGGGCTTTGTCAGAGAGTGGCATGTTTTAAAGATTTCTTTCCTTTTGCTCATCTCTATTTTAAAATAACAGTAAAATTCTATTTCCTGGCCGTGTAGTTGGAAATCGTCCAGATGGACCGAGGCCAAAGCTACCTCAGTGTTGTAGCCATCACCCAGAGCATTGCTGGCCTTCAGTCAATGTTAAATATTAATACCCATAAAAGCTTCCATAAGCTAAGCTAGATGAAGAACAAGGCGACACAAGCAATCACTTACTCCGACACCAGCCACTTCACCCAGATCAGGAAAGATCATCCACCGCAATGACCTAGATGCCTTCCTCCCTTTCACAGCAGCTCCCTCTGGAGTTCTCTGGACTATGTTCGAAAGCTCTGCAGCAGATCGGCAATAAGGTCTAAAAATCTTTCAGAAAATAAGGTGAAACCCTTAGACTGTCAAAATGCTAGAGTTTAATGAGATTCATTTGCTTGGTTTTAGACACAAAATATTTAAAGCCTGATGTCTTAAATACTGTCCTGGCCTTTTAAATTCACATCAGTTCCAGCATTCCTCTCAGATGGCAATGGGCTAGGGCAACTGTGACTGCGAGAAAACTTACAAATGGAACTAGATACTTCAGGGTTCCACTCCCACCTTGCCTTTTGCGTATTCTATGACTCCTTTATAAAAAGATATAGAGGAAAAAGAACAAGTTCCCTGCCCCATAACCCATCCCCAACCCCCCCCCCCTCCACACACACACACACAAACAACTTTGGCAAAATCAGGACTATCAAATTTTTGGTTAAAAAAAAAAGGCTATGAGTTTTCATTAGAAAGTGAGTAGCTTTTACAGAATGGACCCTTTGATGCTCTTTACAACAAGCATAAAGCCGAATCTAAGAGCATCTTCACACAGAGGAGGACTTTGCAGCCAGTCCTGAAGATACCTGATAAAACAGGTGAAAGGGGAGGAGGTCCTCCCTTATCAGTGGACTTGGAAAGGGGCAGGGAGGAGATGAGGGAGGGGAATGTGATTGGGAGGGGATGAGGGAAAGGGATACAGCTGGGATACAGAGTTAATAAAATGTAACTAATAATAAAAATTAAAAAAAGAAAAAAAAAACTAAAGTAAGAACAAAACAAAAAAAAAGAAAGTAAGCATTTTTTCAATAATTATATTGACTTTCTTTCCCTGTTTTCTTACTTTCCTCTATGACATTTACTATTATTCTTCACAAGGATGTCCTTCGTAAGGATGGATCAGATGTACTAATTATGGTGCCATAGCTGTCATTCACTCACGTTAACTCAACATGCCAATAACTTGCTTTTTAAATGCTAAATTCATTGCAGTGTTTGCTATCTAATTGGTTACACTTAGTATGAAAGCTTAATGTGACAACAAAACTCTACCTCTGAAATCCTTTGTGGGCTAATTAAAGAATGCTGCGGGGAGGTAAAGATTATTGCAGTTGATCTATTGATTCAGTTTTTAGCGATCAACGTATATCGAGGAGGTAGAGTCCTTCAGGGGAATGTTTTTGTATAAAAGGAGCCTGGCACTTACTGAATATGACAAATACAAATGAGAAAAAGGAGTTGAACTAGCAACGCATAACATTTTTAGAGAATGTATCTGTATCGATATTGGATATATAGACATAGGTTCATGCTAGTTTGATTTAGTGGTTCCTGAAGATCAGCTATTTCACATTAAGAGCACTCTTAAAATGGCTGTCCCCCACGTTGAACAGGAAGTTGTATCTTATTTATGGAAATGGCCGCATTTAAGTCACCGTCCCTGGAGTGTGGCAAACTGGCAGCGCTCTCTAGGCCCCATCCTTTGTACAGGCCCACACGCTGTTATGGGTTCTGGGCAGCTGCTGTGCAGAGACCAAGCAGGCTGCATGGAGAGAGAAGGTGGTCTCTCTACCATCTGGTGATCAAAGGTCCTTGGGGGACATGTATTAGGTCACCAGCCCCTGTATCACCGTATGACAGGAACTTGGCTGAACGTGCGTTTTCCATTTCTCACAGCGCTCTGGAGGCAGCATGCGGGGTGTGTGGTGGTTTCCCTAGGTATGCATATTTGGCCTTTTCAATCCGTCCTCAACAGAGCAGCCAGAATCATCTCTATAAAACATAAATCAGATCACATCACACCCTAGCTCCCTCACTGTATTTAGGACAAAATCTAAACTCCTTTGGTTATAACTTGCCTAATCTGGTTTCTCCTCAATTTCTTCTTCCAACTTATGGTTTTCTACTTTAGATCCCTTCTACTTTCCTATGTGTGGAATGTGGTTCTTTAGAATTTGCAGTTCTTCTCCATTCTTCATCTCAACTCAGCTGATACATAGGGCATTCTGACTGGACAGCACTAAAGCGTCCTCCTCCAGGTATTTCCATTATTTTCTGTGTTTTCTTATATGCTTACAATAACTATAACTCATGTGTATTTTTTAATGAGTCCTCTCTCTGTTTCTCTCTCTCTCTCTTACCAAGTACTGTACTAGACTGAACCTTCTGGGAAGGTAGAACCCATTACTAAAACTTTCCCCAACCACCTTTTTTTTTTTTAACTGCCTTATTTTTACCATAAAAGTTAACTGAATGTGTATTTTTCCACAAAATTCATATATGGCAGTTCTAACTCCCAAAACAGTGTTCTTTAAATGTAGCCAGGCACTTTGGGAAGGCAATGTGGAGCTTTCCTCAGTTCTATTAATGGCCTTTCAAAAAAGATTTCCAAGGGCTCTCATTTGCCTTCCATCACAAAGGGATGTATTAAAAAGATCCCTGCTTATAACCCAAAATCTGGCTCTCAGCAGCCTTTGAACCCTTGATTTCAGACATTTTAGGCATCAGGGTAGCAAGAATTGCTTGATTTTGAAACTTCTTTGTCTATGGAATTTTAAATTTTATTTCATAATTTTATTTTATTTTTTATTTTAGAGTAGTCCAAATAAACATATCACTTCCTGATAGATACATTGTGGTTATTCACTTGCTATTTACAACTAGAAAAATACATGGACAAATGACTGTAGCTGAAAGATTGAATAAAAACTAAAAACGCGTACATAGCCTTTAGATATTATTTCACCCCATCATATTTTAATATAATTTATTTCAAGTCCTACTTTCAACGAAGGAATAGTCTATCAAAGGATACCAGTTTTTTTAATATTTGCATTTAATAACATGTACTGGCTGTGGATAAGGTAGAAAAGTAGTGTTAGGGACTGTGTATTTATTTCTTGTACATTAATTCATCTCAAATATTATGCATGGAACTCCATGAAAATAATGACAAAAAGACCCAAGACAAACTACTAAGTAAGTATTTCTGTTCACTTACCTTCTTATATTAGATTACCAGTGACTCAGATCTGTCTATTTAACAACTTGGACTGATTTTAGCCTATATTTTGAATATTTTATGATCCAAGCAATAAAACCAGGAAAAATATGTGAAAATGCACAAATCCATTTAAAATCCACTTACTGGGTTGATAAAATGATTATCGTAAGATGACTCAGGAAGAAAAGAAACCTGTTTCTAAGTCTGATAATTTGAGCTCTATTTCTAGGACCTACGTATTGGAAGGAGAACACTAACTCTCAAAGATATATGACATCCATAAACATGCAATACACACACACAGAGAGAGAGAGAGAGAGAGAACAAACAACTTTTAAAATAAAAGCACGCCAAAACAGCAAGAAGTCTCATCAAATAAAGAGCAAAATATTATAAGTACTGGTTATATTATAACAATGGTTCCCAAGCTAGGGGTCGTGACCCCCTTGCATATCAACTGACGGGATGTATATCAGACATCCTGCATAACAGATATTTACATTACAGTTCACAGCAGTAGCAAAGTCACAGCTACGTAGTAGCAAGAAAAATAGTTTTAGTGTTGGGATCACCACAACATGAGAAAATTTATTAAAGTGCCCAGCATTAGGAAGGGTAAGCTCTTCTATAGTATATTCATAAGTTCTTAATTCTGTAATTTATTTTTTTACAAAAAGGTGTTATATCAGGTAACTAAAGAAAGCTGAAATTAATAGTTCTAGATCCATGAGCCGAATAAGCTTAGCTTAAATTATATGAAAATGGTGATAAAAGCTGCGCTCACTGCTAAGGGAATACAACGCAGCATCAGAGAATGGTTAAATTTATCGCAGCCATCTATTTAATTATAAAATGTATATTGTTTCTTAGTTTTATTGATCATAATAACAAAAAAATCATTTGTCTATAATTTAATGTATTATGTTATTATAAGTGAGAACGAGAAAATTTCCCTAGGGGAGGAGATGTTGAAAGTTCTCTGGCAGTATTTGTTTCACTATGTTATGAAGCCTCCAATTTTCTAATAATTTTTAAGGTGGCCTTATAAATAAATCACTGTTAGAAATTTGTTAAGGCAAAAAAAAAAAAAAAAAAGAAAGCATATGGGGAAGTCAAGATTATTTTAAAATTCATGTCAGAGAATTAGGAGAAGTACCCAAAAGTAGTTTGCTATGAGATTTGCAATGTTTTCTAATTGAGTGTGATGATGAATATCTTTACTCCTACCCCATAAGAGGTGGAGGCAGGTTGATCTCTGAATTGGAGGCCGGTCTAGGCTATGTAGTAAATTCCAGCGGCATCAGAACTACACAGCAAAACTATTTTAAGTGACAATTAATATTTACTGTTGGTTTATCTTTTAGTAAAGCTGCTGTTAATCCTAAACAGCTGTATAACCAAATCACCACACAGAGACTTGGATTTGTTTAATTAATCTAGAACACAATGCTGGGCAATAGTTACTCCATCTTAAAACTCCATGCCCTCATAGTTTCCTAACATTTAGATTTCCCACATTATACTTGCTTTAGTGATATATTAGGTCCAGTCCATTTCTCCATGTCATTCCAAGATCTCTCTCCAGCTCTCTCTCCTTAGTAATGGGGACAGGGACTGTCTCTGACATGAACTGATTGGCCTGCTCTTTGATCACATCCCCCTGAGGGGGGAGCAGCCTTGCCAGGCCACAGAAGACAATGCAGCCACTCCTGATAAGACCTGATAGACTAGGGTCAGATGGAAGGAGAGGAGGAACTCCCTTTTCAGTGGACTGGAAGCTGGACACAGGTGGGGAAGAGGGAAGGTGGGATTGGGAGGGGAGGAGGGAGGGAGGTACAGGGGGGATACAAAGTGAATAAACTGTAATTAATAAAAATAAAAATAATCAAATAAAAAAACCTAGTTTCTTATGCTTGCTCACAAAACAAACACTTTAAGGAGTAAACTGTCAGGCTAGTGTTCATTGTCCCCTTTTGAAAAGCATCGCAGTCAATATCAAAACCCTTCTGGCAATTACATTTCTTCTCAGTCCTCACGCTAGCCATGAGTTCCACGTACTTAAGGAGACAAAAAGTCCTTCAAAGTCCCTGCCCCACTATTCAAAGCTCTCCAGCTCAGCCCCGTGGATAACACTTTCTGGCCCTCTACAATTCCCTGCTGTGGCATCTACACTGCCCATTTGAAGGGCAAGCATAGTTTACAAAGGCAAAAATGTGGAGGTGGTCGTCTTGAATCCAGAAAGCAAATAGCAGGTTCCAGACGACCACCCCCACATTTTTGCCTATGTAAACTATGCTTGCCCTTCAAATGGGCAGTGTAGATGCCACAGCAGTGAATTTTTTTTTCAATATTTTTATCTAGAGCTGTTTGTCTCTCATGCTTCTGAACTTTTGGAGGACATTATAATTATGTCTGCCTCTCTGTATAGTCATTGCTGATTGATTGATTGATTGATTGATTGATTGATTGATTTTACTTATTTGAATTATTGGTAATTGGTAAAAAGAGTACCTGATTGATCTTTATAGTTTTTACAATCCTGTGCGTAGTATGACAAGGATATAATAGTAGAATAACTTATATCAATGACATTAATATTTGCTATTGGCAACATTTTAAAGTGTAAAACACAGGGTTACTGACTTCATAGGCACCTAGGAAAAGTTAAAGATCACAAAGTTTCCTCTAATCTAAGCTTTCCACACCTGTGTTCCCCTGAATCCTCACTAAATTATTTTTGGAATGTTCAACACAAGAAATAAAGGTTTCTGTCACTCAAACAGAATACCATCACATGCTCGCTGGTTGCCTGATCACTCAGACTCTTAATGTTTTTATTGTTGGGGAGAAATGGAAAAGCGACTCATGTCTTTAAGAAAAGATCATCAGTTTCTAATGCCATTCTTCAGTACAAAGCCTGAGAAGGGGAAGGGAAGGCTGCTAACTACTCCTGAAGCTTAGAAAAGGCGCTTCCATGCCTTATCCATTTCCTCAGTCTGTAAGGAAATACTGTGGTCAGACAATCAGAAAAGAAACCAGGAGAAACTGCCTCAGCTTCTGCAGGGCTGTGCTTGAAATTTAAAGCTTCCATTTCATGGGCGGCTGCCGTTCAGAAGAGAGCTAGGGGAGCTGGACTTATTTATTTCTATAATTAAAGAGATACCCAGTCATTGAAATATAATGCCTTTCTCTGTGACTGACAGCCACTATGATTGGATGTTAGCAACGGACCACATAGAAGACGAAGTCAGGTAATCTTCAGCTTTTTTTTTTCCCTTTTCCTTTCCTCTCTCAGAGATGCCTCAAATTGACACTAATTTGATAGTCTCAAGTCCCAGAGCCCCTTGGATACTGAGAATCGAATGTAAAGAAATTCTCCTTGGTGTCAGTCAGAAACTTTCTCTTTTCTTCAGGTTACGAAGGCAATTGACAGGAAAGGGAAGATCGCTCACTGCTCAACAGAGATGAACTTCCAAAGTGGATTGACAGACATCTGTTTGGAACT
Source organism: Psammomys obesus (assembly GCF_907164565.1). NCBI lineage: Eukaryota > Metazoa > Chordata > Mammalia > Rodentia > Muridae > Psammomys > Psammomys obesus. The sequence goes on along the minus strand of NW_026588752.1, from coordinate 16,860,513 downwards.
TTAAAATTTTTTTTTTTTCTAATTGTGAAACCCACCTTGATGAAGATGACAAAGAGTTCATGGGAAGATGGAAGTCTTTAGTTGTCATTGTCAAAGTCAGATGGCCCAACCATGAAACCTGGATTTAAAATACAGCTAGATTTTGCTAGGCGTGTTTTACTCTTTGCTTTATCCATTTAACACAGAAGTCAGGAATGAAAAGTGAGACTGCGTAACTCTCTCCATAGTTTGTACTTTAATTGCCGAGGACTTCCTACAAAAAAAACAAAATAAAAAATAAAAAATGTTACTCACTCTTTATCCTAAAAATCACCATCACTGAGGAATACTGTGAGTCAAGTTAAGGAAAACAAAATATACAAATTATACTTTCCTTAAAAAAAAAAAAAAAAAAAAAGCTAGACATTCAGATCAAGTGGCTAATTTGAAGTGTTCCTGGGGAATTGTCAGCCTGTAGGAAGAAGCGGCCTATTTGTGGACTCTGGGTGCCTTAGGGAGGACAGAGCCACCAACAACAGTAGATAATGTACACCCAGCTTTGCCCTACTTGACTGGGTCTCTCACACCATCGGGCCCTGAGCTTGATCATGCATTGCCACACAGTCCAAGTGTGATTTTGCCATTATCTGGAATTATCCCCTAAGTTACACCTCAGGGGGTTGTATTTGGATTAAGGGGCTACCTTCTCCCCCAGAGAGACTATTCAGAGTGTAAACATCACCAGTCATTACATTCTGCAGCCTGCAAAGTGGTTTACTCAAAATATGACACTTTCCAAATACCAGAGAATACGAAGCCAAAATAAATGTAACATGTTATTACTAATTTAAATTTCCAATCAATTATCTGGTAGGCAGTTACCTTTAATGATAAAACCTAAAGCAAATATTCTTAAGAGTATAAGCAATCATGTGTTGACTGTGTGACCTTCAGCGCCCAGAAAACTTTATAATTTTAATTATTTAATGAAATAATAATTCCTCTAAAGTTCAAGTGTTAGGACTATAATCCCCAACGGGCCTGTATTGGTATGCATGAGCCTCATGAAAGTTCATTAGGGCATGAGGACTCTGCCTGTATGGATGTGACCCCATCATGGTTGTCAATCATTTTCAGATGAATAGATTTCTTACAAAAGCAAGCCTGCCCTCTGTTACTCTGTCCACCTTACTATTTTGCATTATTATTTCACCTTGGGGTAAAGTTTCCTGATGGCCTCACAAATATGAACACCAACATCTTGATCTGAGGATCCCCAGACTGTTGAGCTATGAGGACTGTGCTTCCTTTTTTTAAAAAAAAATGGTATATGATGTTTATTTTAACAACGTAAAAATGGGCAAATGAATATGCAAAACACTCTGAAATCCAGGATATATCTCCTAGATGTTACACAAAACTCAGATGATCCAAACTAGCTTAGAATCAGAAAACACATGTCTATACTCCTTTTCTACAAGTGTGAATCTCTTTAATAACAAGTATATTCACATTTCTAAAAACAAAACAAGCTTAGCTCATATCAGACCTCTTTCATCTCTGTGACCATTTGTTTCTGGTGAATTCTATATATTTTAAGTACCCAGAATTTCTATGACTCCCTTTGAGGAGAACAGATGTACAAGGACTGCTGGTACCACTGAGTTCACTCAGAGCTTAAACACCATTGTGTTTTACAGAAATAGCCTGTTGAGTTGGAAGGATGGCTCAATGGTTGCAGGTGCTACTGCTCTTTCAGAGGGTCAGCGTTCAGTTCCCAGTGTCCACTTCAGATATCTCACAACCACCATTAATTCTAACTACAGAGGATCTAATACTTTCGTCTTTCTGGTCTCAGTGGGCAACTACACACACAGACATACACAAAGAGAGAGAGAGAACAAGAGAGAGTAAGAGACAGACAGACAGAGACACAGAGAGAAATGATGTCACAGAGAGAAAGAGAAACACAAAGAGAAATAAGGACAACACAGAGAGGGAGATAGAGACAGAGAGACAGCGATAGAGAGGTTACTTATCTCCTGAGATTTTATTGCCCCGTAGACAGAAAAAAGATGTTAAGAGTATTAAAATGATGTTCTTTCATTTTCCAGATGTGACAACAGGTATCCTTCATAGAGAAGGTGCATTATTTTATTCAACACATATTTACTAAACATTTATGCTCCACAAAGACGTGTGTAGACAGTCACAGTTCAGAGGGTAACGACAATTTTTCTAGGTAAAATTCCCATTGATAGGACTCAAAATGTATGCTAGCAACTATGAATCAGGAAAAAAAAAAGAGAGAGCTGTTCTTCTGTCCTACATGAAAACTAAGAAAAATACAATATATATTATTTTAAGTTATTCACAGTAACCTCCATGTGCACAAATATTTTAAAGAATGAAACAAGACAATATAAACAACTTCACCATAATAAATATAATGTAATATAAAATATATTGTTATTGTATCCTTTATTTGGAAGCTATTTCTGTGCTTTGTTGTAATGTTTACACAGAGTAGAGGGCATTTTTGTGGCATTTATGTCTGATAAAGTAATGGAATGTTAGCTAGATATTAATGCAGTCCTTTTTTTTCCAATAAAGGTAACAAAGAGGTTGTTTTTCCAGCTTTTGTGTGTTTCATCTGGTTTCTCTCTTATAGTACCTTAACTTAAAACAAAACAAAACAAAACAAAAATAGAAAACAAAACTGCTTACATAAAATAATTCCTCAGTTCACTGAATCAGAACAACTGAGGTTTAGCTCAAACACTTTTTTTTAAATACACTTTCTTCAGAATGGTGAAGATCACCTCACACAGTTTTAACCAAGAAGAAATTTGTAGTCGAAAACTTTACGAAATTTACTTCTCTTAGTATTCTCAAATTTTATCCCATTGATCATTACAATGAACTAAAATTAGACCTTTTAAAAGGAAAAGAGTCACCTCTGGCTCAATGATTTCTCTGAGGACACAATCCCCAATGAGGTAGGTGGTGTGGCTGAGGATAAACACACCAGGATCCACCAATGTGAACTCAGGTACACTTCTCTAAAACATCACTGCTAGAGTGATCCTTGGATGTTCATTGGGAATCAACCAGAGGAAGGAAAATAACAACAAGAAAGTTGACAAGTTATATAGAAGAGGCAACTGTAGGTGACAGTAATTGGCAATTTTCCCACTAGTGCAAGAGTTGTAGTTCATACTCTGAGCATTGAAAGAAATCAAACACAGCTGAAGTATAAAATGCAAGGAGTTCAGAGGACGTGAGGAGACTGGAGTGGGATGGTGCTAGGAGGCACAACAAATGAAGCAATGGAACGGTATGAGGTTTGATAGGTAAGGAGGAATCAAAATTGGGCAAGGTCGTAAGGATCTTATAAAATGCTCTTATGAAATTTGGAGTAAGTCTGACAAACCCATGGAATGCTTTTAAACCAGCTCTGCACCCATGCTCCCGAGAGGCTGTCGAACTCCAATGAGGAGGAGAAAGTAGAACCTTGGGGAAAAAAATAAAGTGAAAATAGACACGAAGGGAGACTGACGATTGCCAAAATATTTAAATAAAGAGTTCAGTAATTAGAAGGCCATGGACACAGGGCATTAAACATGTTTACATGTGACATGCCAGATTGTTGCTTAGGTTAAACTTCATCTTTCAAGAGGACCTAAGTCTAAAACATATTTATATGTGGTCTCATATAAAGTTTTTTGTACTCATTTAATAAGCAAGATGTATAAACTTTATATAAGACAAATATAGGAAACTCAATTTCTAGTATTAAATCAGTCACTTGAAAACAGGAAATAGGAGTTGCCTGTATTGGAGGTAAAAGAAAAACCACCATGTGCAAAATTCTGCCCTATTTTCGGCTATGCATATACTCATTTCAGATGTACAGATCTATTGGACTTATTAAGGTAGAATTTAATTGTAAGAAAATGTATCCAGTCTGAAGTATGCAGTTTTAACAAATGCATACACTCAAGTAGGATGAAAATAAGGATATAAAATATTTCCATTACCACTAAGTATTCTGTTTGTTCACAGTCAATTTCATGTCCATCCTATGTCCCAGACAGCCATCGATCTACTTTCTGCCAATATAAATTAGCTTTATCTATTGTGGAATTCTATATAAATAGAAGGGTGCACTCCGGACTCGATTTGACTTCATTAACACAGCATAATGTTTTGGAGACTCATCCATACCATTACTTTGCATTCCTGAGAAGTATTCGACTGAGCGGATATAGCACAGAGTGTGTTTTTGCCCTCCCGTTGATGGCATTACGGTTGTTTGCAGGTTTTGATATGAATAACGCTTTTAAAAAAATCCATGTGCCATTCTCCTAGAAAACATATGCTTTTAGTCTGTTAAGTTTAATTTTTTTCTTTCCAAAATTGCTCAGTTACGTGGTCTCTATTCAACTTTATTTGTAAGAAAAAACTGCAAAATTGCTCTCTAAAATTATTGTACCATTTTCCATTTCCACCAGCAATATATTATAGTTCAGGTGTTCTGTAACCTTGCCAACATCTGGCATTCTGTTTAAAATTTTGACTCTACTCTTGGGTATGCCATGCTGGCTCATTTCAGGTGCAATTTGAATCCCATAGATGCTTTAAAAATCCAAGACTTTTTTGATGTATTGATTGATCATTTATATGTTGTAAAGTATTTGAACAAAGATTTTTACCATTTCTTTTTAATTCTTGTTATATATCATAAAGCTGAAAGAATCCATATCTATCTATCTATCTATCTATCTATCTATCTATCTATTGACTCAGTTCTTCAGACATATAGATTGTATTTTTTCCTCATCCGTTTGCTTGACTTTCTGTTTTTGAACAATGTTTTTCAAAAAGAATAAGTATGGATATTGTTAAATCCCTCTTTATCAGTTTTTCTTTTTATTATCATAAAATATATGGGGTTGCTTTCTTTGAAAAAAATTTGGATTCATGCCGATTTTCATCTAGATTTCTTCATGGAGCCTCATCTCATCTTTAAATCAAGGGTTGTTAGATATTTTAGGTTAATTGTCACGTTTGTGCAATAAGTGTAGAGGCTGATAAACCTTTGTTTATCAGAGCAGGCACAACAGGGATCGTTTGTTGGCAAGCATGCCTGTCTTTTGAATTACCTTAGAAACTGTCACCAAGCTACATTCGACTGGGAATAATCTCAAAAATTCAAAGTTGTTTTAACATTTAGAAATTGAGATGATACACTGTACTGTAGTGTATCATCAGAATATTTTACCCAGTAATTTCAATTGTCCAGAATTGACAATTCGAAATTTGTACAATTACAAAATTCCAAACATATTTGTTATTAAAAGAAAAAAGAAAAAAACTTTCAAAAAGTAGAAATCCCGAGACTCGGGGTTTTCCGTTTCCGCAGTCCTCTTTCTCTTCAATGAGGTGGCCGAGCGAACCCCAACATGCAGATATTCGTGAAGACCCTAATGGGCAAGACCATTACTCTTGAGGTCGAGCCCCGTGACAAGACCAAGAATGTCAAGACCAAGATCCAAGACAAGGAAGGCATCCCACCTGACCAGCAGAGGCCAGCAGCTGGAGGATGGCCGCACCCTGTCCGACTACAACATTCAGAAAGAGTCCGTCTTGCATCTGGTGCTGCGCCTGTGTGGCGGCATCATCAAGCTACCCCTCCATCACCTTGCCCAGAAGTACCAGGAATGTCAAATAAAGCTGGGGCCATACATGGCCCGTAAACCCGGGACCAAATAAAGTCCCCTTCCATTGGCTGGAGCAGTTAAAAAAAAAAAAAGTAGAAATGCAAGAGAATTTCTTCAAACTGCTGAAGTATTATAGCTGACATCATACTTAATGGACTGGTTATAATAGTGTGATATAGAGTCCTCATGGCTATCTATGCATATAATCATGCCATTTGCGAATAAAGATACATACATTAATCCTTTCAAATCTGCATAGTCATTCTTCTTATTGCCTCATTACACTCTCTGAAAACTCTAGTGTAAATCCGATTACTAGTAATGAAGATACCTCCTTGTCTTTTTTTCTAGTCTCCAGGTGGAGATAGAGTGGTTGATACGTGCGCTTTTCTGAGCTAAATTTAGCTTAGAAATGATGTCGTATTGTTTTGCATATTGCTGGACTCAGTTTATTAACATTTTCCTAAGATTCTCCTCATATGCTTATCAATGATATGTATATCATTTTTCCTCATGTTTCTCCGGCTTAGGTAACATAGTAGCTCTGTCCTCATACTCTATATTAGACACTTCACATTCTGTCATCATTTTGATTACCTGAGTTTTGTAGTTTTACTTTAGAGAGATGAACTTCGATTTAGCAGGAGGGACACACATTTAAGTTAGTTGGGTCTAGTTGAGACTTGCCTCTCCTCTTTCCTCCATTTGGCCTCCCTCTTTCCTTCTCTTCTTCTCTCCATCCATCCTTTTCTCCTGCCCTTCCTTGCTTTATGTCCTCTTCATTTTCTTTTTTTCCTGTATTTCTATCTTACTTGCTCTTGAACTAAGAGTAGCTATTGACTTTTTGATCCACTTCTGAGACATTATTCTCTGTATCAAGTCTATGCCTTTGTTTTATGGTAGTGTCTCTCACCTCTGCCTGCTTGGGGTTTAGTATCTCCTGGAGCACTCTAAGGTCTAGATACTGCTTTTGCCTATGTAACAGCCCCCTGCATGCTGTAAGCTCAAAGCTCAGTGATGACAGCAGGTAAAAGTGACTCACCCATTTAGGTCTCTCTCTGTGTAACTCTCCTTATATCCGCATACTGCTTCTGAGTCTTTACATGTCTTCCTTCTGTCACCTTGTCTTCCAGAAAATCTTTCTAAACTTTCTTCTGGAGAATTTCTTTAGGCAGGAATCTGGTTTGGGCTGCTGGAGAGAGGTTGTGCAGGTGAGAGCATCTACTGCTATGGTTGAGGACCAGAGCTGGGGTCCCAGAATCCAAGCTGAGCAGCTCAAAATGTTTTCTGAGGTTTTTTTTTTTTTTTTGTGTGTGTGTGTGTGTGTGTGTGTGTGAGTGTCTGTGTGTGTGAGTTATGCACCTTGGTAAAGTTTCCTTCAAGAAGAACAAAACAGACTCTTCAACATACAACATCTCATGGCATGGAGCACAAACAGTTTCTTTCAGGAGATAATTTGTGAGTTTAGTTAATTAAGACTCACAGTAGTGTTACACTAGGATAGAAGTTAGGTGATGTTTATAATGTGAAAATACTCCTAAAAAGGTGAACACAGAAGGGCAGGATACTAAGGTTTTCATTGCCTATTCTTTTTTTTTAAGTTTTATTTAATTTTTTTATCTATTACAATTTATTCACTTTGTATCCCAGCTGTAGCCCCCTCCCTCGTCCCTTCCCAAACCCATCCACTCTCCCTCTCTACCCCTATGCCCCTCCCCTAGTCCACTGATAGTGGAGGTTCTCCTTCCCTTCCATCTGACCCTAGCCTATCAGGTCTCATCAGGACTCTCTGCATTGTCTTCCTCTGTGGGGAGGTGATCAAAGAGCCAACCACTCAGTTCATGTCAGAGACAGCCCCTGTTCCCTTTACTAGGAAACCCACTTGGAGACTGAGCTGCTATGGGCTACACCTGTGCAGGGGTTCTAGATTATCTCTGTGCATGGTCCCTGGTTGGTGTATCAGTCTCAGAAAAGAACCCCAGACTTTTCAGAAGTCTCATAAAAGACCTCTGAGTTCCTTGTGGAGCTCCTGTCACCTCCAGATCTTTCTGTCTCCTCCTTTCATAAGATTCCCAGCACTCTGATCAAAGTTTGGCAATGAGTCTAGCATCTGCTTTGATTCTTTAATACTGGATATTAAAATTATTATGTTCATCCCACTTACCAAGAAATGGGCAAAATATTCATAATAAAAATGACACAAAGAGAAACAAATGATTCCTTATATAAGGTGAATGAGTGGAGGAAAAAATGAAGAGCAGTGATAAACTATATTCCGAGTATGAAACAAACCTTGCAGTGATGATCCTATAGCAGCTATGTTTGCTTCCACTAGGACTGCGCTTGGGTATTGATGGATTGTGGAGGAAAGACAGTGATTGTCCTCATCTGTGTATACATGGGTGAGCGCCCCAGGCTTCAGTTGACAGTGCCCATCAATAGGTATACAGACAGTTTGTGGTAGTTTGAATGAGATTGCCCCCGTCAGGCACATATATTTAAATTTTTGGCCCCCAGTAGATGGAGCTGTTTGGGAAGAATTAGGAGGCCTAGCCTTCATGTAGGAAGAATGTCACTGGACACATTCCAAGGGCTCACATCGTTTCTAGCCTTTGTATCTACCTAATGCTTGAGGATCAATATGTGCCCTTGATCTGAACCCCAACTCCACGTCATTTAACCCTATGGAACCTTAGACGAAATTAAACGCTTTCTTTAATAAATTGCCTTGATCATGATGTTTTCGTCACAGCAATAAAAAGTAACTAAGACACAGTACCAGTCAAAAACAGAACAAAAATATGTAAATATGATAGAGACTTGTAGAGAAGAAATGGGGTTGAGGAACACAGTAGGAAGATTGGGGAAATTATGGATAAGAATAATCAGAATGTATTTTATATATATATATATATATATATATATATATATTTGAAATTATCAAAAATAATTATAATGATAAAAGCATGACATAAGGATGTCAAAGAAAAGAATAAAAGAGTTTAAAGTATGGAAAATTATGGGTTGTAGACATGATTCCATGGGTAAAGAGCTTGTTATACTAGAATGAATACAGGTTTTAGATATCTGGTGTCCATCCAAAATCCAGGCAATAATAGTCTGCATCTGGAACTCCAGAGCAATGGATAGGATGAGTGGAGAACACAAAATGAGGGGAGCTCCAGGTGCCATGAAAGGCTTTGTCTTGGGAACCAAGAAACTGCACTGGTTCTCAACCTTCCTAATGCTGCAACGCTTTGATACATTTCCTCATGTTGTGGCGACCTGCAAAGGTAACATTATTTCACCACTTCATCATAACTGTAATTTTGGTACTGTAAATGCCTGATATGCAGGATATCTGATTTGTGACCCCCTTGAAAGGCTCCCTTGGCCCACAAATAGCACGTGACTTAACAGGCTGAAAACCATTGATGTAGTGGTTTGGGTGAGAATGGTCCTTGTAGGTTCATGTATTAGAAGGTAGAAGGTTTGTTTCCTAGTTGACTGACTATATAGAGACAAAGAGGACGTAGAGCCTTGTTAGAGGAGATGATACTACGGGTGGATTTTGAGGTTTCCAAAGCCCACACCAAGCCCAGCTATGCTCTCTTTCTGCTTCCATCTTGTGGATAAGAGGTAAACTCTCAGTAACTGGTGCAGTCCCATGTCTCCTGCCTTCCGCCATGTTTCCCACCATAGTGACCATGGGTTAGCAATCTGAAACTGTAAGCAAGCCCCTATTTAAAAGTATTCTTTTAGAAGTTGCCCTGGCATGTATCCAAAATATGCTCAAGTACACAACAAGGACATTTGTTCAACTATGTTTGTAGCAGCTTTATTCATAATAGCAAGAACCTGGAAACAACCCAGGTGTCCATCAATGGAGGAATGGATACAGAAATTGTGGTATATATACATAATAGAATACTACTCAGCAATTAAAAACAAGGAAATCATGACATTTGCAGGCAAATGATGGGATCTAGAAAATATCATCCTGAATGAGGTCTCTCCCAAAGGAGAAAGACATACGGTATATACTCACTTATAAGTGGATACTAGACCTATAAAATAGGATAAACATGCTAAAATCTGTACACCTAAAGAAGCTAAACAAGAAGGAGGTTCCGGGTAAGATGATCAATCCTAACTTAGAAAGACAAATGGGATGAACATTGGAAGTAGGAGAAAACAAGAAACAGAACAGGAACCTCTCATAGAGGGCCTCTGAAAGACTCTACCTAGCAGTGCATCAAAGCAGATGCTGAGACTCATAACCAAACCTAGGGCAGAGTGCAAGGAATCATATGAAAGAAGGGAGAGTTAGTTAGACATGGAAGGACAGGAACACCACAAGGACCAATATATCTGGGCACAGGGGTCTTTTCTGAGACTGATTCTCCAACCAAGGACGATGCATAGGGAAACACTAGAATCCCTGCTCAGACGTAGCCCATGGAAACTCAGCATCCAAGTGGGTTCCCTAGTAAGGAGAATAGGAACCATCTCTGACATGAACTCAGTGGTGGGCTCTTTGACCTCCTACCTACCCCTCACCCTCCGAGGGAGGGGCAGCCTTGCTAGGTCACAGAGGAGGACATTACATCCATTTCTGAGACCTGATAAACTAGTGTCAGATGGAAGGGGAGGAGGACTTCCCCTATGTCTGTGGACTTAGAGAAGGTCAGAGAGGAGATGAGGGAGGGAGGGTGGGGTTGGGAGGGAATGAAGGAGGGATCTATGGCTGGGATACAAAGTAAATAATCTGTAATTAATATAAAATAAAAATTATATAAAAATTAAATAAAATACCCCCCCCCCAAAAAAAAAGTTGCATTGACCATGGTGTTTTTTCCCAGTGATATAAAAGTAACTATGCAGCCAGTCTGGATGAGACTTGATAGGCTAGGGTCAGATGGAAGGTGAAGAGGACCTCCCCTATGAGTGGACTTATAAAAAGGTGTGGGAGAAAATGAGGAAGGAAGGGTAGAATTGGGAGGGGATGAGGGAGGAGGCCACAGCTGAGATACAAAGTGAGTAAATTGTAATTAACATAAAATTTTTTAAAAAATAACTATGGACAACAACACTGGATGACAACTGAAGTCTGACTTAGACGATCATGCACATACAATTAAAAAACCTAAAGTATATAAAATTAAAAGGCAGCATATGACAAAATGTTTATAAGCATTTTGTATCAATTCAGAAAGCTGAATGATCTTTATTCAAGGTTGTCTTGTTTAATCATGAAAAAGGCCCTGTAGGATAAATCTCATTATAGAAAATGTCAGATTAAAAGCAATGAAAAACAAGTAAGGAGGTGAAGACATCTTCCTGAAATTCTCAATCCTTTTAGTGACAAAGCCAACATTTAAAGGTCTCCATTATGAGTGTACAAGCTCTTAAACTGTCCTGGTGTAACTGGACTTTTCTTTTCTGAAATCCTTTCAATTCAGAGGCTATTTTATCATATATCCTAACACCTAAATTATATACAGTGACTTTTCTCTTCTCAATAACATTGTTTTTCCCTTGAGAGAATGACCATTTCACATGTTCTTTGTGTTCTTCATACTCAGGGACAATTTGATTCAAACTAAGGCTGATAAAGAAAGTCTGGTAGTGATGAAGGAAACAGAGTATTTGGGAGTATTTGCCTTTCACATTACATGTCTCCAGAACTTCTCAGCACAGCCATAACTCAGAGATGAAACTGATCACCAAAGAGTTCTTTCCTCTTATATTGTCTTCACTTACCCTTTCTCCTCTTAGTCCTAATGAGATAAGAAACAAGCTGACCATCTTCTATTTGACTACGGTATTTTTACATAAACTTCTCTTTCTTTGTGCATTGTCCTATGAGATGATGTTTGCAAGTGGAGATGAAGACTGCATGCCACTTGACTTTTAGGTCTGTGCTGTTTCTATTTCAGATTTTTAAAGATTTGTTCTTATTATTTGGAGGTTAATATTACCTTTTTACTCACTTGACCTTGTCTTTTAAATTTTGAAATTATAATAAAATTTTTATTACTCCCTTCCCTTTCCTCCTCCAAACTCTCACATGCACCTCTCCCGCCGTTTATCAAATTCATGCCCTCTTTTTTACAGTTATTCCATGCATATATGTGTATGTATATACTTAGGTATTCTTGAATATAACCTTTCAGTCCATATAATTTTACTTGAATATATGCTTCCAGGAATGAACATTTGACCCTGGAAAAAACTGATGTGCTCTTCCTGGGGAGGACCCCCTTTCCCACTTCTAGCATTCCTCAGCATTCTCACAGTTCTTTCTGTAGGGATCAGGGCTTTTGGGCTTCTCCCCACCAGTTTGTTGTCTCTATTGGTGTCATCCTTGTACAGCTCGGATTTCGGCAGTAATGCTGGTAAGACTTTAAAGATGTAGTTTCTGATGTTACTAGGAGACACAGTCACAGAGCAAACCCATGATCTCTGGTTCTTCCAATCTTTCTAGACATCCCTAAGGTGAAGGTGACGACCAAACCTGTCAACTCAAAAACTCTGAAGAAAATTCAGAGACCAGGGGGAACCTAGAAACATAGAGTAAAAATGAAAAAAACAAAAAACAAAAAACAAACCCTCCCCCCTTACTATGAGCTGGTCAGTAAGTATGAAATTGCAACCAAATTTTAGATGAGAGGAGTACTTTCAATTTTCTTCTTCTTTTTCTTTTTCTAGCAATATCCCATAGTTAGTTAGATCAACTGCCACTGAAGTCGGAGGCCTTATATGCCATAGGATCATCTTCTGGTGTGTGAGTCCCGACAAAGTGAGAGGAGGTCAGCAGTGCAGCAGGAATTCAGCAAAGTGCTGCATGAATAGTGACGCACTGGGAGGTGCAATTTAAGAGAAGAGGGAAGGGACCATGTGGGTGTGGCCATTCCCAGCCATCTGCACCTTCACACAGCCTCAGCAGTGCTTATGCCTGGGTCACGAACTGGTCACACCACTGATTCTACTGAGTAAACAAAGTTCATATGCCGTGGCTCTTTTGCCCTTTGGAAAGACTGGCGGAACAATTGTTATCTTTGTTTTTGTTTGGGATGGGGAGGGGAAGGGTCTGCACACCAAACATGCTGCCACCACATGTGTGGAAATCAGAAAACAGCTGGCAGGGACAGTTTTTTTTTCCTTCTTTCTTTCTTTTTCTTTCTTTCTTTCTTTCTTTCTTTCTTTCTTTCTTTCTTTCTTTCTTTTTTCAATTCTACCAACTGGGTACTGGGGATGAAACTCAAGTCTTAAGTCTTGGTCACGAAGCCTTTGTCAATGGAACTATCTCACAGGCCCCATGGTGATCTTGAAGAAATGCATACCTGAATTATTTTTTATTACCTATATCTAGTATTAATTACCAAATGATAATACTCATGATGTCCAAGAGAATTATTTTCCTGATCTATTAACATGATGTATTTTCAAGCATTTCTCAGGAACTGGTAAATATCGCATTATATTTTCCCTTTACCAAATCTGTCTGACACATCTCCTTCTATTTAAAAATCAAAACCCACTCAAGAAACTGTATCATTCCCTTGGGCATGAATATCTGTAACAAATATACCAGCACTTTGGTTGCAAAGAGAATTAAGAATGCAGTCGCTGTTCAGCATTTCATGAATGACAGTCTCCATGCTCATGCCTCAAAGGTAGAAGAGAACAGAATTGTTGCCCGTGGGCTTTAGAACTGACTGCTCTCATAATGTGACATTGACAATGGTGATGTGAGAACATTGCAGATTTCTTACAAAGCAGGCCCCATTTCGTGACACGATATTTGATTTGTGAGATAAAACATGCCCCACAAAAGAAGCTACGTCGATTGTGGTCACCTCTCCAAAACAGTATGTAGCAGTTTCCATCAAAAGCAAAATAGCCGAGATGGTGGAGAGATGGTGCATGCACTTACGAACACCAACTAACTCTTGTAGAGGACTGAAATTTGGTTCCCAGCACTCAGATCAAGTGTCTCAAACTGACTTGTAGCTCCAGCAGAAGGGATCCCCTTTTATTCCTTTGGCCTCCACAGGTGCCTATACTCAATTACTGCACACCTCTGTGCGCATGGACACAGACACACAATTTAAAAATAAAACAATATCTTTAAAAGAAAAAAGTCTGTTTGCTCTCTAACAGTCGTTTCTAGAATTTATGCTAAGGAGTGAAAAATGTGAATAAGAATATTCTTTGAGTATAATTACAATTTACAAAAAAAAAAAAAGAGAGACACGCTTTTGATGAATGAGAACCAATTAAAATAACTGTAGTAGTCTATGCTACAATAAAAATATTTTTGAGACAAATGTATATGAATGCATTGGCAATAGAGATCTGGCAAATTGTGTGACATGCAAATAACAGTGTTTTTAATATTTCTGTGGTATCATTTATTCCATTCATTTTGTGAGCTTAAGTTCCCAGAAAAAAAATCCACCTCAACGTTAGAGATGTTAGAAGGTTGATTGATTCACAAGACCTTTTTGATTGTGGAAAGTTGGAATGTTACAGATCCAGAGACACATTATCTTGGGTTATCATTATACTCATAGCCATTCTTTAATTTTTTAAAATTAAAACATTAGATATTTAAGTTTTGTTTTAAGTGTATGCCTATGGTGCCTGCATATATATGTGTGTGTACCAAGTTGTGGTCAGTGTCTGCAGTGGTCATATCCGGGTACTATGGTACCAGATACTTGTGCATTACCTCATGGAGATTGGGAACTCAACCCTGGTCTTCTTCAAGAGCAACAAGTGCTCTCTGGAACTTCCACTAGTGTAAAAGTACTTTTTATTACACCACATGAGGGGATAAAATGACAGCCGGTCCCAAGCCTTTTTAGTTTTTTCTGTCTTCACCTATGTCTAGCTTGTTCTCTCTCTGAAAACTGTCTCTATACAACTGTCCCAGTAAACTTTCCTCTCTCTGTCTCTCTCTTTCTTCTTTCTGCACTATTCGCTTCACTGACTCCTCACTGACCACTGCCAACTGAATGACCTCAACTCAACTGACCTGATCTCTGCCTCTCTCTGCACTTTCTTAAATCACCTCTCTTTCCTGTCTGTTCTCTGGACAAACAGAGTTGGATGTATCCTATCTCAGACTTATTCTGTCAAACCTTTCTCTGACTTGTTACCTTGTCTGCCCCTCAATGAAATGTCACTATCTAACATGGATGCCTCCTTCTACAAACTATCTTTACCCTCATTGTTTGTAATCAAAGATTTGTACTAAAGATGTATCTGTATTCCAGCCAGGTCACACAGACCTAGAAGGTCTTTGGATGTAGTCCCTTGCCAAAGCAGCCATGGTACTTTATTAAAATTCCTTTATAAATTAACAATAATTACCTACACAAGACTTACACAAGACTGAGCCTATTAATGTTTAATCATGGGAATAAGGAGTTGGTCATGGTTCTTTTCTTCCTGGGGACTAATCAGGAGAGACACCCATGAGTCTATGTACCTTGTTGAGGATTTAAAACCAGCTATCAGTTGTTGATGGAAAGACAATTTTTTCAGTGGCATAACCACTTGTACATTATCCATTGTCCTGCATGTAACCCCTTACCTCTGTTCCTATGAGTAGCTCTAATGATGCTCATTTGTTCATCAGCCTAAACTCCCTTGGAATCTTCTCTGTCATCTGTCAATGGGGCCGTAGCTGAGATGAACATACTTTGTTCCTACAGAAGACGTTCACATAACTTTTAAAATTATTATTATTATTTCACTTGCATCAGTTTCTGCCTCTTGTATCATGAAAGTCTGATATCTCCTAGAAACATGATTAGAGCTGATAAATCAAAGCAAATATTATGTCTGGCTTTGCTTTTGTTTTTTGTTTGGTTTCTGTGTGTCTTTTAACATAGAGCCATCTCTTTTACTCTAGTAATTGACTAGGGTAATTTTACTCTAGAAATTGACTTTATATTTTTACATATTAAATCCTTTTGTCAATTAAAATTTCCATGGGATACCTTAAACCTTCGCTAACAAACTACCTTTGTCAACTGCATTTTAAAAGAATGTCTCTAGAACATTGTTAGTGAATGCTTTACTCCATATAAATCTTTGACTTGACATATTTATATAATTAATATGTAAGATAATTTTATGAGATAAAATTTGTACCTCACAGTTGTTTTCTCCCAGAATTTGAAAGTGTCTTCTTCAGACAGTACCTTCCAATTCTTCCAATCTTTAGACTCCTTCACATACTAAGAGTTATGTTTTGTTTATTTTTTACCTTTCTTTGCAAAGCAATGTGCCCCATGTCCCATGCCCATGGAACCTTGCCTTTGTCAACAAAATGCTTTTTTGGGGACAATATTTTGACTAAGACATTTACTACTACCTAGAATATAAGAAAGTTGAGGCTTTGCAACCCATGTTATGACATTTATTTTCCTTTTTATACAGAATGACTTTTAGTAATATTAAAATGATATAAGGTTCACTTACATTTAGATTACTTACAAAAAAAATCTGCATATTATTTTAGTCACTTTTCATGGTCCTCATGTGTTGGAGTCTGTTACTATCCTGGCAGGAGAATGGCAATAGGCAGGCAGACATGGGCTAAAGCAGTACCTGAGAGCTTACACTGGATCCATAGGCACAAGACAGAAAGAGAGGAGGATAAATGGTTATAGCATTGGTTTTTAAAGCCTCAAATTCCACCCCCTAGTTACACAACTTCTTTATCAAGGACACTTCTCCAAATCCTTTCCAAACAATTCCACCAAATGGAACCAACATTCAAATACATGAAACTATGGAGAGCTATTCTCATTCAAACCACCACACATATAACCTGCATTTTCACATCAAAAATCTACACACACACCCAGGATCAAATAAGTAGGGCTCACAGAGCCTCACAGAGACTGAAGCAGCAGACACGGAGCCTTCATGGTTGGTGCTAGGTCTTCTGCATATATGTCATGGTTGTTATCTTGGCATTTTTGTGGGACTTCTAACATTCGGAATGGGTGTGTCTCTGACTTACTCATCTGCTCTCTTTCTGGATGGCCTCACCCAGCCCTGACATGAGGGTTTCTGCCTAATCTTATCGTAGCTTGTTGTACCATACTTGGTTGATATTTCTGGGAGTCTTGCTCTTTTCTGAAGTTAAATAGAAAAGGAGTAGATCAAGGGAACAGTGGAAGGGTGTTGGAAGAGTAGAGAGATAGAAAACTGTAGCCAGGGTATATTGTGTTTGAGAGCAGAAAAGGGTTTTTTGAAAATATTGCATATAATTCTAGTGATACATGAGAATAATCTTGAGAACTTTCAAACAGTGGTGATGGTCCAAACTCACAGATTTCCACCCAGTTTGTTAGGCTTGTCTCAACTTCATGTCTTCTTTTAGTCTGACAAGATTATCGTCAAGTCAGCAACTCCTTAATTTCCTATCTAACTCCAGTATTTGCTTCTGTAGGATTTACTTCAATGCCTGCTTTTCATCTCTGTATGCCTAGCCCCTATGCTAATCATTCTCATTAATGTTTACTAGAATTATCATAATAATGGCTTCATAAATAGTCTCACTAATTTTTCTCATGGGATTAAGTCTATAATGAAAATGAACAATAGTTACCATTTACTGAGAATGTCTAATACTAGATATTCTGATACTAGATATTTCACATTATTCCGATGACTATGACCTTGACATTGTATTTTCTTTTCCATATCACAGAGATGGAGAGTGAAACAGTGAGAGAAAACGTGAAATGTGTTAAAAAAAAGTGTCAAAGTCATTATTGCAGTCAGTTCCGAGATGCTCATGGAGTAGGACCATTTCCACCATGCCTGATAGCCTCAGTTTGATCCACGGGACTTAGACTGCGAAAGGAGTTAATTGACTCCTGTAAGGTGCCCTCTGACCACCACCACCACCATGGATGCATGCACACACACATACACACACACACACTTTAAAAAATTGTAATTTTAAAATGAATTCAGTCCAGTCCATTCTCTATGCAAGTGTCTTCTTTTGAAACAACCCCCCTCATTCCCACTCTGTGAGACTTTCTCCTCTTGAGTTAGTTACACAGCTACACAGCATGTGTGTTTAGGGTAGGAAATTTATCTCTTGCACATAAAATTGTTCTTCAGGGTTTCCTGATATTGCTTAGTAAAATTAGAATCATAAGAAATTTAACAATAGAAGATAAAGCTGATTATCTTTATTTTTTAGACATCTTTTGATTTTTGTATTTTTTCTTTTGAGTCAAATATAATCGTTCATCTTCATGATATTAATTTGTTTATAATACCAATTATTTAAATATAGTATGAAATAAATTGTCGGCTTATTCATAATAAAATCCAGTGTTACAAATTAGTGAGTGAAAAACTACATGAATTTTATTATTTAGCTGCCAAAATTAATCTTTTTAAATTAAAATTTGTCTTACAGGGAATTAGCTATAACTGATACAGTACAAAGTATTATTTTATAGGCATAAAGAAATGCTATTTTAGGAATTTGAAGAATAACTTTGTATTATCCTGATTGTATATAAAACATGCAGGGTGAAATGATGGGCAGGTTATTATGATGAAATTGTTGAAGGTTTGTGGGCGAGGTAGATTTTTAAACTTCTGTCATTCTGTGTTTTAAACTTTTTAAATGACAGACATTTGATACTTCAATGTTAAATGCAATTTGCTTTAAAAGAGCATATTAATATAATTACATAAAATCAGTACAACCTAAGCAAGTGTTCCAGAAAAAGAATAATTTCTTCTTTTCTTTTTTCTTTTCTTTCTTTTTTTTTTTTTTTTTTTTTTTTTTTTTTTTTTTTTTTTTTTTTTTTGAAACGCTAAGACAAAGTCTCGGGTCTTAACTTCGCAGTCCAGGCTGACCTTGAACTCATCATAGTTTCTCCTGGGAGAGTCTCTCAAACATTGTGATTTCAAGCATGTGTTAACATGCTCAGCTGAGAAATTTCTGACTACATTTTTAAGTTACCCTTACCACAACCACAGGATTGAAGAATGGTAGTGAGTGGGGATAAATAGAATTTTCAGAATGTCTTAAATTCTGAGGGTGGGGTGTGGGGGAAAGATAGACAAAATAAGTCAGAGAGAAACAATTATTTTTACCATATTGCTATATTGTCTGGATAGAATATTACTGAGCCAGAGCAACCATAGCTAATTTTTGGCTGTTTCCTATAACCTATAACAATAACATGCTGCTTGAGACTTGATGATGTATAAATGAATGTAGCTCATAGTCCTAAAGACTAAAAATCAAAGATCAGGTAGAAACATCTGGCAAGGACCACGAGATATAATATATAGAATGGTAAAACTGCAGAAGGGCAAGTAGCCAAATCTTAGAAAAAGCAAGAGTGAGCTGAGAATGTTGGTGTTGTTTTTACAACATTTGATTAAATAAATATCCTTAGTCCATACTAATTAACTACGACCCTGGAGAAAGGCATTCGTCCTAATGTCTAATCACCCCTGAAGCTCTTCATACCGGTACACTGGAATAAATTTGAACTTGAGTTTTAGAGCTAGAGAGGGGCCAATTATACTGGACTTTTGAACATCTCTTGATCCAAGCAGCTAATATTTTCTTGGATGAATACATAGCAATGTGAAAGCTCATTGGGACTGTCCTGGAGTATAGTGTGTGGACAGAGGAGCAATGTCTAAGTCACAAGATGACTGCTTCCAGGGGTACCACATGAACATCTTCAGCACTTACAAGTATGTTTAGCTGTTTTAGTGGAAATAATACATTATCGTTATTTTAAAAAAAATAAATATCAGGATGAAACATATACAAATGCTGAAAAAGATCATCAAGATTAATTATTTAATGACAGAAATAAGTAAAGCATAAATTCTCAGTTATAAAATATTATCTAGTAATATTCTGAATCCCTCTTGAGATGCTGAAATGTGTTAAGAAAGTACACACTCCAGGTAGACACAAAGCATCTAAGTTCATTCTAACACAGCAGTCTTCTAGTATTTTAAAAGCAAGATCAAGGCCAGTATGGAAGAGTTCAATGAGTAGAGATGGTCTGGTGAGATACGGGGCCCATTAGATGAGAGCTATAGGGCATGATTCTATTCTTGTGGGTGTGACGTGATAGCTGACTGTGAACACATGGATCTGTAAACCCAGGCCCTGGGAGGCTGGAACAAGGACTGTGAGTAGGAGAACATCCAGGAAAACATAATGAGAACCCATATAGAAAAAATATATATATATGGGTACACAGTAGGGGTTAATAGAATAACAAAGAATACCACAATTCTCCTTCGCTTGGAAATGGGAGCAATCGGATATCATTGAATAAGTCAAATCAGAAAGACAAATAGATCATGTTTTCTCTTACTTGGGGACCATAGTGTATACATAAATAGACATGTACAAGTATGATTTGAAAGCAGAAGGTTGACTGGGGAAATGGGGAGACTAGTGGCAGGGAAAGTGAGGGAGGAGGGAGGACTTATAATGTTCTTAACTAAAAATCTTATCATTGGCTTCCTCAAGAGAAACTCAAGGTAGGGGGGTGAATAGGTCCTGGGTGCCTGATATATCTGAACAAAATTATCTTTATGAAACTTAACACTATATATAATGAGTAAATGTGAATTTTTTTAATGTTGTGGATGAGGAGAAGTGAGATGAATATTGTTAGGGTCTAACAGAATACACGTGGCAATTGAAATTAATTAATGGGAAGACTTTACTTGGCTATGGGTGCCAAGAGTCAACGTGAGACTTTAAAATATTCTTAATATAATAGCAGCCTGGAGAGACAGTGAAACAGGTTTTAGGATCCTAAAGGTAACTATGCTTAAAGAAGTGCTACTTCTTTAATATAGATACTATGATATAGATACTATGATACTATTCTATGATACTATGAAGGAGGGAAAATCCTTATCAAACTACTGCCCTGTGTGGAAGAAAGGAACTGATTACATATCCCAAGCTCCCGTTTTCTGCAAATGAATTTACATGTGCCAGTGGAAGCCAGAGCATGTGAATACTGAATATAGACACTGCTCTTGAGATTCTGAGCGTAGGAAGGAGAATGAGAGCAGGTCCATAGGTGCAGAGAGAAAATACCTAGTGTAGGACATCATAAAGACAGCAGCACTGGTGGCATTTAGAATCCAAGCAGTAGCCACTGTTAGAGATTATGGTGCTTAGTCGAGGGACCCGGCCATGGAGATAGTGACAAGAAGTCACAGATAATGTGGAAGTACAATTGTCCTCATTACATATTTTTTTTTCTAAGTCATATCTTTTTCTAGACCATACCTGGTTACGTTGTCCTTAAACCTGTAAGACCAACATAAGCATTAGGAAAATAACACACAAACACACACATATACTCAGAGAGAGAGAGAGAATGCTAGAAAAATGTAGGAACGTTATGATTGATTTTCTGTATTAATTATTTTAATTATTTAGAGACTGTTTTTACAATGAAGCTACTACAAATTACGTCATCAAGTTTTGCACATTTTTGGCACTGAAGGGATCAACACATAAGCCTCATTTTGCTCAATCCACCTTTTTGATTATGATATCTCCCCTTCCATGTAAGCATATTATCTTAGAGTTTCATTTTTTTCCTTCTTTTTTAAAAACTAAATTTATGTATATATTCACTTTACATCCCCATCACAGCCCCATCCATCCTCTTCTCATGGTCTCACCCTCCCACCTGCTTTCTCCTTTCCCACCTTCACTTCTCCTCAGAAAAGGGGACTCCCTACCAACCCACCCCAGCACAGCCCATTGCATCAGGACTAAGTACATCCTCTGCCACTAAGAAGAGACAAACAGACAAGACAACCCAACCAGAGGGGAGTGATCCAAAAGCAACAACAAAGACCATGTCAGAGACAGCCCCTATTCCACTTGCTAGGGAACCCCAATGAAGACTAAGCTGGCCATCCATTGCATATGTGTCCAGGGCCTATGTCCAGTCCATGCTTCTTCTTTGGTTGGTGCTTCAATCTCTGTAAGCCACCATCACACTAGGTTAGTTGACTCTGTTGGTCTTCTTGTGGAGTTCTTGTCCCCTCCACGTCCTTTGATTTTTTTCCCTACTCTTCCACAAGACTCCCTGCGCTCTACATAATGTGTGGCTGTGAGTCTCGTCATCTGTTTATCCATTGCTGAGTGGAGCCTCTCAGAAGACAGTTATGCTAGGCTCCTGTCTGCAGATATAGCAGATTATCAGTAGTAGTGTCAGTGGTTGGCTTTCTCCTATGAGGTGGGTCTCAGGTTGGAATTTATTGAACCCTACTTACCAAATATTAAGTGGTTTCATATTTAATTATGTTAAAACCTTTATAAGGAATATAGTTTCTCTGTTTTGAGATAAACCTGAAAGATTGTTTCTTCAAGTCAGAGTAGGGAGTGTCATTCAGAGCCTGCTTTTAAAAATTGTTTTGTTTTACCAAATGGTCATGATATTAACTGTCGTAATTTAATATTCCATCAAGCATTTACTGCCTCTTTTTCTTTTTTAATGTTCTTTCATATTTTACATCCCTAACACAGTTTACCCTCCTCCTATCCTCTGTATTCCTCCCCATCATCTCCCCTGTATGCCTAATCCTTCCCATTCCTCCTCTGTTTTCCTCAGTGAAGGGCAGGCCTTCCAGGGATATCAGCCAAACATGGCATATCATGTTGCAATAAGACTAGGCACTTTCCCTCATATTAAGGGTGGATGAGACAACACAGTAGGAGGAAGAGTCCCAAGAGCAGTCGAAAGGGTCTTAGACAGCCCCCACTCTTACGGTTAGGAGCCCCATAAGAAGACAAAGCTACACAACCATAGCATAAATGCAGAAGGCCTAGATCAGACACAGGCAGGCTCCCTGGTTGTCAGCTCAGTCTTAGGAGCCAATCTCTCCACTGGAAGTCTTTCATAGTTACAGGAGATAGCCAGTTCAGGCTTCTTATCCCCCATGACGAGGAGTTTTAGGTAGTATCATCCCCAGATTCCTGGGAGACTCACTATTCTAGCTTTTTACCTTACTCCCAAAATGCCCCCCAAAATTCCAGTTGTCTTCCCCAGTACTCTCTTCCTCCATCCCTTCCCACAATTAATCCCTCTAATTCCCAGCCCTACTTTACCCAGTTCACCCATGAAATTCATTCCATTTCTCCTTCCCCAGGAGAATCATGCATCCCTTCTTGAGCCCTTCTTCTTAGCCTCGCTGGGTCTATGGAGTATAGCATGATTATTCTTTACTTTACAGTTAACGTCTACAAATGTAGTCACTGGTGTACATACCATGCTTGTCTTTCTGAATCTGGGTTACCTCACACAATTTTTTTCTAGTTCTTTGCACTTGCCCGAAAAGTTCATGATGCTATTTCCTTTTAACAGCTAACAGTCTTACTGTCTAAATGTACCACATTTTCTTTATCCAAATTTTAACTGAGACATCTAGGTTATTTCCACTTTCTAGCTATTATGAACAATCTTCTATGAACATAGTTGAACAAGTATTCTTATGGTAGGATGGAGTATCCTTTGGGTATATCCATGACTTGGGGTAAACAGATTGCCAATTTTTTGATAAACAGCCATATTGATTTGCAAAGTGAATATAAAAATTTGCATTCCCACCAGCAAAGGAGAAGTATTCCGTTTGGTCCACATCCTTGCCAGCATGAACTATCACTTGTGTTTTTTATCTTAGCCATTCTGACAGATATAAGATGGAATATTAGTTTCCTCGGTCTCAAATGAAGTAATTTTTCTGTTGTTGTGGGTTTGAAAACATATATCTACCTCAACATTTAACTCTGAGTTTTCAGTCTAACCAGCAGATTATGCATGTGTTTAAAGTGAAACATGAAACTCTACATACAACAATGACTGAGTACCATGGTCCAGTTCACAGTTTTAAAGTTACATTATGTAGTGGAGGTTAAAAATATGAACGGAATAGAAGCTAGTCTTTGCCTATGCTAGTAAATGGAGCTATAATGACCCCTTTATATTCATACTAGCGTGCGCACACACACACACACACTGTAATTCAAGATGACCTGTTCTGTATTGTCAGCACAAATCACTTCCACCTCTAGCATGTACAAAAATTTAAAATTATCTCCCCCTTCTTTCATAAGATTCCCTGCACTATGCCCAAGATATCTGGAGGGGACAGGACCTCCACAAGGAGAGCAACAGAACCAAAAAATCTGAGCACAGAGGTATTTTCTAAGACCCACACTCCAACCAAGGACCATTCATGGAGATAACTTAGAACCGCTGCACAGATGTAGCCCATGGCATCTCAGTATCCATGTAAGTTCCCTAGTAATGGGAACAGAACTGTCTCTGACATGAACTCAGTGGCTGGCTCTTTGATCACCTTTCTCTGAGGGAAGAGCAGCCTTTACTTGGCCATAGAGGAAGACAATGCAGCCAGTCCTGATAAGACCTGATAGGCTAGGGCCAGAGGGAGGGGGGGGAGGACCTCCCCTATCAGTGGACTGGGGAAGAAACAGGGGAGTAGAAGAGGGAGGGAGGGCAGGATTGGGAGAGAATGAGGGAAGGTTCTTCAGCTGGATACAATGTGAATAAATTATAATAAATAAAAAGGAAAAAATTAAAATTATAGCTGACGTTTTGCATGTTCACAGTCCTTGTATTCTAGTTCCTAATTGTCTGGAAATTCAGGTGAGATTGAATCCAAAAGTTGCCTCTTGTTCTACAACCAAGAAGCAACGTTGTAAACCAAGGGATTATGTGCTAGCTCTTGCATTTTGTTCTCTACCTTCGGCATGCTGTTGTACCTGTCACAGTTTAACACTTTTCAGTTGGATGATAATGTCTTCACTAGTGTCTTTCCAACTATACAAAGGTCAGGTCCCCTAATCTGGAAGCACAGATTTAGGTCTCCTGTCTCAAGTTGACAATAGTGTTACTTACCTCAAATTGCTGATGCCTGGCCTCTATCAAGAGACCTGTCCATGGTGCACAGCCCTAGACTGGCATTCTGTATTCTTCCCTTAGCCAAAGTTTTGAGCACAACTCATTCCCTATCCAAAACAATCTTCTTTATATCTGTTCTCCACTGCATGTTTTTTTTTCTCTCACTTCACCCCAGCAGCCGTATTTGTATACTTAGTATAGGTGACAATTTTTATTCTACCGAGATAAACAAGTTTGTTGGCTTTGCACCAGTGTATAAGTGAGCTATGTTAAGAAACTTTTTTTTACAAGATTTGAAAAGTATCATAAATTTTAACTAAAACTGTTTTCACAGCAATAGCCTGATGTGAACTCGGTAGCTCCTCTTTGATCACCTCCCCCTGATGGGGGGCAGCCTTATAAGGCCACAGAAGAAGACAATGCAGACAGTACTGATGAGACCTGATAAGCTAGGGTCAGATGGAAGGGGAGAGGACCTCCCCTATCAGTGGACTGAGGAAGGGAAATGGAAGGAGAAGAGGGAGGGAGGATGGGATTGAGAAGGGATGAGGGAGGAGGTTACAGTGGATAAATTGTAATAAATAAAAAAATAATTTTAAAAAGTAGCTTTTACTATGTTTTTAACTATATTCACAAAAAACCTTACATATGGACAATGCATACATTAAATTTATCTAGAAACATAATGATAATAAGTACAGATAATGACAACTGTGACGGTGAGCTGTCATTAATTTTCAGTTTTAATTAGGGATTAAAATAGTTAAAGTAACTTTTTCAAAGAACATAAAAGTAGCTGAGACATGAGAGCTATCTGTAATTATGAGGTTCATATTTGTCTTTAAGGACACAGAATCATATTTATATTGACTCAATATCATAAATGAAATGATAGATCTGAATAAGGCCATGGAACACTAAGGAAATTAAAGAAGAGCAGATAGGTGATAACTCACTAACTAAGACAAAGAAAAAGATAGTATTGCACTCATCAGTATAGAAGATGGAATGGTGTGAGCATTTGGGTAATAAATGATTGCGTGTATATTGAGGAGAATCAGTTGTTCTGTATGTCAAAAACCATCTTAAAATTTTGTCAGAGAGTTAGGGTTGCATCTCAGTATCTAAAATGTCTTAAACTATAATTTATTTTCACATTTTAAAAGTGCCTTTATCACCAAGGATTAAAACATAGTAAATCCAGTCTGGTTTAAGTCTAGGCTATAAATATGTGAGTACGTGGGAAATACATTTTGTCTACACTGATTGATAATGTGTTTCATACTGACACTTTTCTTTTGACCTGAAGAGTAAAATAGAGATTGGGACCAAGTACGGTTTGTGTGGCTTATGCTTCGGTTGATTGAAAAATGACATCACTAGAGTAACAGGTTATTAAAGCCACCTTGTTGTAAGTATCATCATGCATTAAAACTGTGAAATTACAGTGTCTTCCTTAGTGTTATAGGCTCAAAACATATGTAAATTTAAATATTTAAATCGTACACAGTAGACTGAGAAGCTCAATTAAACATCTGTGCCATTGTTTTGGCAACACTTATGATAGGACTATGACAAAATTTCAGCTTATTAACATCCTTTTCTATCTTCCTCATGGAGTAACTTCCCAAATATGAGTGAAGCATAGATGTCATTTCACTGATGTCATAGAAAAAAGAATTTGTAGGTGACGACCCTATTAAACACACACACACACATATAGTATAACACAAAGAATACTAACATAGGCAGAAAAAATATGTTACAATTTTCTTCCATAGGAAGCAAACTTGAAAATAGACATGAAAAAATTATATAGATATATGAGTAAGCATTTGCATATACATACATATGTGTAAGTGTGCATATACATACATACATATATATGTAATACATCTAAATATATTTCATTGAGATGGTGACTCATCTATTATATCTCAAAAATTCTTGGAGTCAATGAACAGAAGAGAAAAAAAATAAAAAGGACTCCCTGTTTATAATAAATTCTGTTAGAAGAGGATGGCAGCATGCACAGGCCTGCACAGGCCTGGAGATGGGAAGTAGACACAGGCATCCACTCCTAACCGAGAAACTCTGCAATTGATACAGGCTGGAGAATTGAAGTTACTTTCCTCTGATTGAGTCTCATTGGGTATGTCAACCACACATCACTGTAGGTCCCATGCCCAGGAGTAGTTGGCTAACACAGAGTGAATTCAGTAGTATTTCTTTTTTGTAGATTCTTTGCCTCATTGTTCAGGCTTTTTTGATGTTTTGCTTGTACATTTTGGATTCTGTGTTTGTGGGAAGTTTGTGTGTGTATGTGCTTCTTGTTTTATTGTTGTTTGTATTTGTTTTTCAACAGAGAGGTAAATGACATGGGTTTGGGTGGGTGGGGAGGTTCAGGAGTTGGTGGAGGGGAAAAGCGTGATGTGATCAGAATATATTTTATGTAAAAACTTTATTTTCAATTAGAAAATTAAATTTTTTTATAATTCAAATTCATAAAATGTTCTGCTAGATAGACGAGGTACTAATGGTATACTATGTATTCTGCAATGAAACTGCAGGAAAAGGTGGATCATTGAAAGAGGAGTTGTAGAATGAGGAAGATAAAAGTAAAAACAATGTATAGGAAGGAAGAGAAGGGTTAAGTGGGCTGAATAAAATAACAGAGAAGGTGACTGACATGTATGAGATCCAGAGTTGAATGCCAAAAACAACAATAACAACACACACACACACACACACACACACACACACACACACACATGCACACAGCTTAGAAGTGTATATTGTCTATATATAGAATATAATTAGGCTTATGACTGTTCTCTGTCTTTCTAATATTTACCATAGTAAATAATAGCACGGAGGCAGAAGCAAAACTCTAGTGGTAATATGCTGGCTAATAATAAAATGAAGGTTACATTAGGATGGTGAGAGATAAGAATGGTGAAAAATAAAATATGTAGTACTCATTGAAGATATTTTATAATTACTCGAATGAGTATCCTGAGGTGAGTATTAAAATAGCCATTTTACAGGATGATAAAGAGAAAACTAAGGAAAAGTGGGGAAGAACCTTGAACTTGTTGGTACAGGAGACAACTTCCTGAACAGAACACCCACAGCACAGGCTCTAAAATCAACAACCAATAAATGGGACCTCCTGAAACTGAAAGCCTTCTGTAAAGCAAAGGACACCGTCGTCAGAACAAAACAACAGCCTACACACTGGGAAAAAGTCTTCACTAACCCTACACCCAATAGAGGGCTGATATCCAGAATATAAAGAACTCAAGAAGTTAAACATCAACAAACCAAGTAATGCAATTAAAAAATGGAGTATAGAGCTAAATAGAGATTTCTCAACAAGGGAGTATGGAATGGCACTTAAAGAAATGCAAAATGTCCTTAGTCATCAGGGAAATGCATAGTCATCAGGGAAATGCAAATCAAAACAACCCTGAGATTCACCTTACACCCATCAGAATGGCAAAGATCAAAAACTCAAGTGACAACACATGCTGGAGAGGATGTGGAGAAAGGGGCACCCTCCTTCATTGCTGGTGAGAATGTAAACTTTTGTAACTGCTTTGAGAGTCAATCTAGCATTTTCTCAGAAAATTAGGAATAGTGGTACCTCAATATCCAGCTATACCACTCTTGGGCATATACCTTAAAGATGTTCCACCATTCAACAAGGACATTTGCTCAACTATGTTCATAGCAGCTTTATTTATTATAAGCAGAATCTGGAAACAACCTAGATGTCCCTCAATGGAGGAATGGATACAGAAATTGTGGTACATTTACACAATGGAATACTACATAGCAATTAAAAACAAGAAAATCATGAAAGTTGCAGGCAGATGGTGGAGACTAGAAAAGATCATACTGAGTGAGGTAACCCAGAAGCAACAAGACACACATGGTATATACTCACTCATAAGTGGATATTAGACATGTAACATAGGATAAACATATTAAAGCTATACTCCTAAAGAAGCTAAATAACAAGCAGGACTCTAGGTAGTATGCTTAATCCTCATTCAGAAGTGCAAACAGGATAGATATCGGAAGTGGGAGAAGACAGGGAACAGGACAAGAGCCTACCGAAGAGGGTCTCTGAAAGACTCTACCCAGCAGGGTATTGAAGCAGATGCTGACACTCATAGCCAAACTTTGGGCAGAGTGCAGGGAATCTTATAGAAAAAAGGGAAGATAGAAAAACCTGAAGGGGACAGTAGCCCCACAAGGAGACCAACCAATCCAAAAAATCTTGGTCCAGGGGAGCCTGCAGAGACTGATGAATCAACCAAGGACTATTCAAGGAGAGTAGTACCTAGACCCCTGTTCAGAAGGAGCCCATAAGAAGCTCAGTCTCCATGTGGGTTCTCTAGCAAGGGAATCAAGGACATCTCTGGCATGAACTTGGTTGCCTGCTCTTTGATCACCTCCCCCAGACAAGGTGGTCTTACTAGGCCACAGAGAAAGAGGATATAGCCAGTCCTGATGAGACCTGATAGGCTAGGGTAAGATAGTAGGGAAGGAGGACCTCCCCTATAAGTGGGCTGGGGAAAGGAGGGATATAGGGGGAGTGGAAGGAGGGACCAGGAGGAGATGAGGGAAGGGGCTACAGCTGGGATACAACTTGAATAAATTGTAATTAATAATAATAAATAAATAAAAAGAGAAAACTAGTATGTAAGTTTTGAGAGATCCAAAAGATTGTCAAAGAACCAAATACCATATTGTTTGTGCATAGTAAACAAATGAAGAAAAAAATTCAAATAACATGAAAAATGAGAATGTAAATGGGAAAATCTAGAAAATATATGTTTTTATGATTTAAGCTTCACTTTTTCTAGGCTGGAGACTTTTCTTTTTTCTTTCTTTCCTTTTTTTTTTTTTTACTTTTCAAAGAATAATTTGTGAAGTGAATTAAAGAATTCCAGACTAAGAAACATAGTTTAAACAGAATTCATTCACAGTATTAGTACTGAATGCTGAAAAAGCAAAATTGCTTCTATCTGAAGTAATCACATAGCTCATTTTATACAATTCTTGAAAAGGATTCCATCCCTCTAGTAGATGTAAAAACCTGCTCCAGAGCTTTGACTATGAGTGACTGAATAGCCAATATACTTTATATACTTTGATAAAGTCACTTAATTATCTTAAAAGACAAAATAAGAAAATTACAGAGAATACAGAATGGCTTGACACATTTCACAGAAAATAGACATCAGACATGCATTACAGAAGGTAAAGGAGCTTAGTCATTCTTTCCGTCTTCACACTGATTGCAGCAGAGCACTACTTCAAACCCTCATTTGTGTCTCCCTTTCCCGTCCAGCCTTCTTCTTCTAGTCCTTTCTTCACTTCTTCCCTCTTTTCAGTAATTTGGATCCTGGTGAATCTTCTTACATGAGAGATGAGGACAGAAAAAGATATTATTCAATATAGAAATAAAATTAAGCACCATGTAAAGACCTAAATCACATGAAGATGGAACTTCATTGAAACAACGTGGCAGTATTATAAACCAGGCATGGGATTATAAAAACTGTAGCCCTACCCCTTAGAAGGCTGAGAAAGGGTCATGGTCACTCTTAGTTCAAGGCCAGCTAAGCTCCAGAGAATGAGAGCTTATCTCAAATCAAACAAGGCACATATCAACAAAAGAAACACTATATTCTTTTAATGTGTTAGCGATAATGTCTCAGTTTCTTTGCTTGTTGTTGTGATAAGATACCTTGATAAGTGCCCATCAAGTGAAAGGGTATATATTTGGGAACAGACTCCCAGATTACTGTTCATCATTACAGCATAATCACAGAGGCAGAAGCTTGAAAGAGTGGTCATGTGACATCCATGGATATTTTGGGAAGTGATGAATGCACAATACATTCAGCAGCCTTTCTCTGCTTGTATAGTACAGGATCCCAGCCACCATACCACACACAACTGGAGACTTCACACATCAACTAACAAGCCAAGATAACCTCCTACACTGATGCCTAGAAACCTCTTTTCCTGGTGCTTTTAGATGTCATTAAGATGACAGTTAACATGGAAGATATCTGCAAAAACAGAAAACCATGGTAAACTAGAACATCTGTGTCTTATACGGTAACTGTGATATTTAAAGAAAAAAAAACATTTTATAAAATATGAAGAAAGGATATCTGTTTTCATTGTATAAAACAATGCTTTTACAATTTGGTGAGTTTAATTTGCTCCAGATATGCTCCAGATATTTCTGATTTTGTATAGGGCGACAACAAAGTGGGTGATCTTTGATCAATACCTGAACGTTTAAAAAATGTTGTAGTGCTGGGTAGTGGTGATGTATTCCCTAATCCCAGAACTTGGGAAGCAGAAGCAAGCCAGCCTGGTCTATAGAGCTAGGTCCAGGACAGTAAAAGCTATGCAGAGAAACCATGACTCAAATAACCTAACCAAATCAAAACAAACCAATGAAAAACAACTTGTAGCAATGTTACCGATGTCAGTCTCAAAGACAATAATTTCAATAGTGATATTATTTACCTTATATAATTCATCTGCCTGTTGACAGCTGTCAAAAGCATGCTTGGGTACATATCAACAGCATTATTTTAATATAAAGGCAAATGTCTTCTTTCTAGTTGATATTCTAACAATTTTAACATGAAATGTATATTTTCAATTTTCAAAAGTGGACATATCAAATCAGTACATCGGGAAAAGACATTGATCAAATCATTGGGTAAATTATAATTTATCATAACAGATACAGATTCATAATGATATCATGAGGTAAACCGAACATTTTCATAATCTCTGACATATCTTTGACAGTCAGAAAAGAGGCTGTCTGTCTCTGGTCTAGATGGTTAAAAGTAGCAAATCTATTTTTTTATTAAATAAAATATTATTTTATTTATTGTTCATTTCATTATTTATTTATTTTATTTATTTTTTTAATTTATTTTTTATTAATTACAATTTATTTACTTTGTATCCCCCCTGTAGCTCTCTCTCTTCTCCCCTCCCAATCTCACCCTCCTTCCCTTTTCTCCACCCATACCCTTTCCACAGTCTACTGATAGGGGAGGTCATCCTCCCCTTCCATCCTAACCCTAGTCTATTAATTCTCATCAGGACTGGCTGCATTGTCTTCCTCTGTGGCCCTGGTAAGGCTGCTCCCCCCTCAGGGGGAGGTGATCAAAGAACCAGCCACTGAGTTTATGTCAGAGACAGTCCCTGTTCCCCTTACTAGGGTACCTACTTGGATACTGAGATGCCATGAGCTACATCTGTGCAGGGGTTCTAGGTTATCTCTATGCATGGTCCTTGGTTGAGGTATAAGTCTCAGATAAGACCCCTGTGCCCAGGATTTTTGGTTCTGTTGTTCTCCTTTTAGAGCTCCTGTCTTCTCCAGGTCTTTCTATCTCCCACTTCTTTCCTAAGATTCCCTGCACTCTGCCCAAAGTTTGGCTGTGAGTCTCAGCATCTGTTTTGATACCTTGCTTAAATGAAAAGGATATTTTAAATAATAGCCTTTAATGCTCTTTATTTTATACAGCTCTGAACTGACAAGTGAGATATGGTAAAAAAAAAAAAAAAAAAAAAAAAAAAAAAAAAAAAAAAAAAAAAAAACAGAGAAAACTTTTGAGAATTTTATTTCCAAAAGTTTAGACTGGATGAGATTTTGTGCCGTTGGACAAGAAGAACAAACTCAACTCACCCTTTGTGAACTCCTGATGTTTGGAAATGGAAGCAACAACCCAGAGTGATCAGATTCATGACAGACTTGGGTGCTATGGATAAGATGTCCTGCTGCTGGAGGAAGAATCACAATAAAGGATTAGAAAGAATTAACCTTGCTGATCATCCAGGGCTAGAAACGTTGTATGGCTTTTCTACAGCAAACCCAAAGCAAGTATAGTTCGTGTAGCATCGGATAAATTGTGCAGAAAGAACCTAAACTGTTTGGTGGGGATCAGGTAGACTCAGACATTTGTAGTATGGCCCAATGAGTCTTACAAGTAAATATGAAAAAAGATTAAACATTATTTACAAGCCAATAATGTAAATAAAGGTAAAGGTGCTTGCTGGAAACATGACTACCTGAGTCTGATACCCAGAATTCATGTGATCAATGGAAAAAAATTGCAGTCTCCCACAAGTTACCCTCTGCTTTTTGCAGATGTGCCAAGCCATACATATGCATGGGCTTGTGTGCACTGACAAATACATTCAAATACAGAGATAAATATCTATTTAAAACTTTCTTATGGAAGACTGGAGAGATAGAAAGACCTGGAGGGGACAGGAGTTCCAAAAAGAGACCAACAGAGCCATAAAAACTGAGCTCTGGGGGCCCTGAAGAGAATGATACCCTAAACAAGGACAACACATGGAGAGGACCTAAAACTCAGTCTCCAAGTGGAGTCCTAGTTAGGGGATCAGGGACTTGCTTTAGCATGAACTCAGTGGCAGGCTCTCTGATCACCGCCCCCTGGGGCATGTAGCCTTGCCAGTCCAAAGAGGTAGAAAATGCAATTAGTCCTGATGAGACTTGATAGGCTAGGATCAAATAGAAGGAGAGGAGGACCTTCTTTATAGGTGGACTAGGGGAGGGGCATAGGGGGAGAAGAGGGAGGGTGGGTGTGATTGGGAGGAGATAAAGGAGAGGGCCGCAGCTGAGATACAAATTAAATAAATTGTAACAAATGATAATAATTAAAAAAGGAAGAAAAAGAAAAATTTTAAACGTTTAATTCAACCAAACACTACAAAAATATCTCCACTTCTCAAAAGAAATATTCAAGACTTGTGATTCTTCCTCCAACTCTTTCCTTCTTTTTTAATATTTGCTTTCTTTTTGCTAGAGCCTCCCAATGTAACTCACATTACCCTGCATTTCAGCCTGTCTCAGGGTTCCAGCCTGCTGCTGGAAACAGGTGTACATCTCATGATTTTTTTTTTTTTCTTCAACAAAGCTTAACAATTATAAACAAGTTTCACTGCAATAAAAAAGTAAGGTGTGTCCAAGTCATACAAAGGCATTCTGAAACAAAGGAATAAACTAAAAATTAATTTTTCAAAAATATTCCTATTGACAAAATATTTGAAAATTTAATGTGATGTCATGTTTAATTCATGAGTCAAGAGAAAGTCAAAAGGGAAGTGAAAATGAGGTAAAACGTATCAGTTTGTGGAATGTTTTTAGAAAGGAGTTTTTAAATTATTATGTTATTTTTATTAATTACAGTTTATTCACTTTGTATCCCAATTGTAGTCCCCTTCCCCATCCCCTCCCAATCCTATCCTACCTCCCTCTTCTTCTCCTATGCTCCTCCCACAGTCCAATGGTAGGGGAAGTCCTCCTCCCCTTCCATCTGACCCTAGTTTATCAGCTCTCATCAGGACTGATTGCATTTTCCTTTTCTGTGGACTGGTAAGGCTACTCCTCCCTCAGGTGGAGGTGATCAAAGAGCCAGGCCATGAGTTCATGTCAGAGACAGCCCCTGTTCCTATTACTGAGGAACCCTCTTGGACACTGAACAGCCATGGGCTAGAAAGGAATTTATATGGAAAAAGTATCTCAAACTATCTCACTTTTTAACATCAAGAAACTAAAAAAAGAAAAAAAGGAAATGTTCTAAAAAAGTTAAAAGAAGAAAAAGTAAAAATAATAGTAAGAGCAGAGAACAATAAGACAGATGAAAACAATATTAAGCAAATTAATTAAACAAGTTCTCTAAGCTCAGCACAAGGCAGGAACAGGATGCATTAGGAGAGAAGAGAATGAACAGTTCACTACTTTCTACAAGAAGAACAATGGTATCGTGACAGATACTACAGGCATTAATGTATAATAGAAAGCATTATGAATAATATTATATCTATTAAATGGACAATGGACATGAAATGCACTTGTTCTTTGAACAGGACAAAGTATAAAAGCTCAGTCAAGAAATGAATAGACCCAAGTCCATTAAGGGAACATTAAAATATTCTCCTAGGAGGCTGGGAGACAACTCAGTTGGTCATGCTTGCAATCCAAGCATGAGTTCAGATCCCCAGAACATATGTAAAAAGCTGGCCATGCCTCTAAACTTAGGTCAGAGGAGTGGGAGCTACAAAGACCACTGGGGCTTGCTGGCAAAGTAATCTGGCTGTATCAGCACACTTCAGGTTCCATAAAAGATCTTGTTTCAAAAAGTGAGTTAGAAAACAATGGAGAAACATCCCTGGTGTCCTCTGTTCTCCATATGCAGGTACACACATATCCATTCCTATGTGTGTACAGCAGTGTGCACACTTGTACACACACACACACACACACACACACACAATTTATCCAAATAAAACACAAATGCTGGGTCTGGGGCATAGGTGTGTCTCTCATCCCAGCTAGTTATGAAGCCAAGTCAGGAAGAATTTCAAGTGCAAGACCAGGGCAACAGTTTCAGTTCAAGGCCAACATTGGCGACTTTCTGAGACCCTGTTTCAAAGTGAGTACGAAAGAAAAAATATAGGGAACGAAAAGTCTGGAGACATAACTTTGTGGTGGAATCCTTGCTTAGCATACTGGTTGGTCTAGGCTCAATTAAAAAGAAAACCCTGAGGCAGCCATCTTCCCCAGTGAATTATCAGAAAACATTAAAGAGAATTAATACGAAATTCACACTACATTTTCCAAACTAATAAACAAGAGAATTACTTTGTGTTTTTCTAAATGTGAATTACATAGAAGAAATTCATTGACTGACAGCCCTCTTCTAAAACCATAGGGGCTGGGGAGATGGCTTAGTAAGTAAGAACATGCTCTGGAAAAATTTCCATTCTAACCCCCAGTGTCCACATGAAAAAAAAAAAAAAAAAGAATGGCCAATAATGTTTAGGACTGCAAAACTATTAGGGGTAGAGAAACAGGGATTTCTGGTACTTGCTAACTGCCAGCTTGACTTCAATTTTGGTGAGAGATCTTATCTTGAAGAAATAAAGCACAGAGTGCTGGAGCAGGGTGACACTCATCCTTCTCTGCCCTCTACCCTTATGCATATATTCACACAAACACCAACAGAGAGTGAGACAGAGAGAGAAAGACAGAGACAAAGTGAGGAATAAACCAACATTGGAGGAGATTATAAAGTTAGATTAGCTAACTCTACTTGACACAATACATTTCATTAATTTTTAGTAACTGGGACAGCAGAGTGTTGGTATTAAAAGAA
The DNA here is from genome assembly GCF_907164565.1 of Psammomys obesus. Lineage (NCBI taxonomy): Eukaryota > Metazoa > Chordata > Mammalia > Rodentia > Muridae > Psammomys > Psammomys obesus. Next base: position 16,824,585 of record NW_026588752.1, on the reverse strand, counting down.
CTATATAATGGAAAACAATAGAGTCTAGAAATAGACCCAAGCATACAATCAAAATACCTAAGTTATAAGAAGTTCGTGATCTAGGAGATGATTTGTTAGTCACTAGATTCACTCTCAAAACAACAACAACAACAACAAAAAAAAAAACAAAACAGATGTTGTCAAATGTAAGCCTTTTATTATTTTTTAATTTTTATTTTTACATCAGTTACAGTTTATTCATTTTATAGCCAATTGTAGCACTCTCCTTCATTCCCTCCTAATCCTACTCTCCCTACTTCTTTTCTTCCTATGACCCTCTCCAAGTCCACTGATAGGGGAGGTCATCCTCCCCTTCCATCCTAACCCTAGTCTATCAATTTTCATCAGGACTGGTTGCATTGTCTTCTGTGGCCTGGCAAGGCTGCTCCCCCATTAGGGGGAGGTAATCAAAGAGCCATCCACTGAATTCACATCAGAGACAGCCCCTGCTCCCCTTATTAGGGAACTCATTTGGAGACTGAGCTACCATGGGACTACCTCTGTGCAGGGGGTCAAGGTTATCTCCATGCATGGACCTTGGTTGGAGTAAGTGTCTCAGAAAAGACCCCTGGGCCCAGATTTCTTGGTTCAACATGTTGCTCTACTTGTGGAGCTCCTGTCCCCTCCAAGTCTTTCTATTCCCCCCTTCTTCTATAAGATTCCCTGCACTCTACCCAAAGTTCATCTATGAACCTCAGCATCTGCTTTGATACCCTGTTGGGTAGTGTCTTTCAGTGGCCATCTGTGGTAGGCTTCTGTCCTATTCGCTGTTTTCTCCCTCTTCCAATGTTGGTCCCATTTGCCTTTCTGAATGAGGATTGATCATCTTACAGAATTCAGTATGATTAGCCATACCACTCCTAGGCATGTATCCAAAATATGCTCGAGTATACAAGGACATTTGCTCAACCATGTTCGTGGCAGCTTTATTTGTAATAGCCAAAATCTGGAAACAAACCATATGTCCCTCAATTGAAGAAGAGATCCAAAAATTGTGGTACATTTATGCAATGGAATACTACTCAGCAATTAAAAACAAGGAAATCATGAAATTTACAGGCAAATGGTGGGACCTAGAAAAGATCATCCTGAGCGAGGTATCCCAGAAGCAGAAAGAAACACATTATAGACTCACTTTTTTTTAATTTTTAATGTGTGGAACAGGACTTAATTCCATCCAAAAACAGTTGGACTGCTTTCATGCCATGATAGCAATAATTATCAGGTCTTGCCAGATCAGTCAATTATTCTAGCTTTCAGGGTTCACATCTGGATAAGACTGGTGATTAGTTTTAGTTTAGTGAACAGAGCAACTTCCAGTACTATAAAAGATATCTAGTGTGTAGAGAAGATTCTACATCAGTATGAGCATAATTTCATCTGGTTCTATGACTCAATTATGTAGTGTCTTCAGCAACAGAGTATTACTATCAAGTTCTTCGGAGTAGCCAATGCTATCGGCAACAGTCTATGATGCTTAGGGGTTCTATGGGACTTCGGTGGCACATAATAGCAAGAGAGGTAAACAGTTTCTGACACTGGATGTTTTTCTTGTTAGCTTTTGGTGTCTAGTAGGGATATTATTACTATGAGGATAACTCCAATTTAATTATTTATATGTATATGTATTTAAATTGAACTTTAGTTTTATATTAGTTAAATATATACAAGTGTCCTATATAACTATACATAAAATACATATGTATGCAGGGGGCGGAGCCAAGATGGCGACTAGCACACACAGTTTCCAAGCTGTGGAAGAGAAAAAGTTCTGAGTTGATGAGTGGAAGAACTTCTGAAGCCAGGGAAACAACGGAGAGACTTTCTAAACAACAGGGAACATCGCCGGAGGTGAAAACCTTGGTCTCGGGTCACCCAGGGACTTGTTTGGGGAAGGTGAGAAACGATCCTTTGATCTCTCGGCACTCCCCTCCCCCAGACCTCCCTCCTCCTCGGCACAGCAGACTCGCCTTTCTCAGCGCAGACCTAACTGCCTGGGGCCTGCAGCCACTGAGGCTGAGCCCCAAGTCCTTTATCGGCAAAGGCCAGCAGTACTGTGTCTCGGAGCCCCAGATTCACGAGCGGCAGCTGCACCATCCTCCCAGGGCCCGAGTCTGCTAGACGCCATACTAGCTCCGCAGGATCCCGATCACTGACAGTACGGCCCGCCCAATACCACAGTGACAGAGAATACGCTATATACTCACCAAAACCAGACAGAAACGCCATACAAGCTAGACACACCAGGCGCCGGGCCTCCGAAGCTTGGAGAGCACAGTAAAGAGACCCCAGGACTTCCCAGAAAGCATCTGGACTAGCAACCCAGTCTCCAGTTACAGCGGGACTTTCTAACCTGGCGGCGGAGCAGCACTGAGCTGGCGGGGCACATCAGCCCTCCAGTTTAAGACTAACCAGGGCCAAACCAGAGAACAGAAAGGCTGGTTACCCCGATTCCCACTGACGTGACCACCCTGAAATCTCCAGCTGCAGCAAGACCTCATAACCTGTCAGTGACAGCAGCACGGAACTGGCGGAGCACATCAAAGAAGCAGGGCCAAACCAGAGAGCAGACAGCCCAGATACGCCGATCTCTGCCAAGTGTCCTGCCTGTAAGTGAGTGCACCCTTGAGAATCTGCAGCTCCACTGATCCTGGCTTCTTCTAAAACAGAAGCCAGGCATCGAACCCCCTCCCACCCATATACCCACTTTAGGAAACAGAGGGGCACTTGGAACATTGAAGTTCCTGCTCTGTGGGTCTAATTGAGGAGTTAAGGCAGTTAATGCCAGAAATTGCGCTGCGATCATCACTAGCGCCTGCGACATATACATTGCAGAGCCCCTCCCACACACTCAAGGGTTCAACATTAGCCATCACTCTGTCCCTCGAGACACACGCCCACACCCACTTACACACACACACACACATATACACACACACGCACGCACGCTTGCATTTGCCTCTGTTTGCGCCTGCGTACTTTCCTCCCACAGGTACAGCTAGTCCTCAGCAT
>NW_026588752.1:16817218-16821542 GCF_907164565.1 Psammomys obesus | reverse complement strand
TCCTGAAGAATTCTCCAGACTTGAAAGAGAGACAGTACCAGTCTGATCGGCAGAATCCAAAAACAAACAGGGAAGGTCTCAGATAAGCCAATGGCCAGGGGTAGGCGAAAGAACATTTCCAACATAAATCAGGACATCATGACTTCACCAGCAAACCCCAAAATCGATGGATATTCCAATTCATCAGAAGCACAGGAAAATGACCTTAAAGCCATGCTTGCTCAATTATTTGAGGCTCATAAGGAGGAAATGAACAAATCTTTCAAAGAGATGGCCAGTCAATTGGAGGTAAAGAAAGAAGAAATAGACAAAACCCTTAAAGAAACACAGGCAAACATAGCCAAACAAATAGAGGCACAAGTAGAGAAGAAATTAGTGGCATACAAAAAGGAAATGAACAAAGAAATAGAGTCCATCGTAGAGAGACAGGAATCCAAATTCAAACACATAAAAGAAATGGTGCAAGGCATGAAAACAGAATTAGAATCAATAAAGAAAACACAAAGTGAGAAAACTCTTGAGCTGGAGAACTTGGAGAAAAGATCAGGAACCACAAAAGTAAGCATCACCAACAGAATACAAGAGATGGAAGAGAGAATCTCTGGAGCTGAAGACACACTTGCAGAAATTGATACTTCTCTCAAAGAAAAAGTAAAATCAGAAAAATTCCAATCACAAAATATCCAAGAAATCAAGGATGCTATGAAAAGACAAAATCTAAGAATAATAGGAATTGATGAAAAAGAAGACTCCAGGCTCCAAGGTCCAGAAAATATTTTCAAAAAAATCATAGAAGAAAATTTTCCCAACTTAAAGAAAGAGATGTCCATAAATATACAAGAGGCCTACAGAACACCAAATAGACTAGACCAGAAAAGAAACACATCACGTCACATCATAGTCAAAACACTAAATCTACAGAACAAAGAAAAGATATTAAAAGCAGCAAGGGAAAAAGGCCAAGTAACATATGAAGGTAGACCTATCAGAATCACACCAGACTTCTCATCAGAAACTATGAAAGCCAGAAGGGCCTGGGCAAGCATCATGGAGACTCTAAGAGATCACAAATGTCAACCCAGACTACTATACCCTGCAAAGCTTTCAATCAACATAGATGGAGAAAACAAAATATTCCATGACAAAACTAAATTTACGCAATATCTATACAGCAAACCAACCCTACAGAAGATACTAGAAGGAAAACTCCAATCCAACGAAAACGAATTCACCCAAGAAAACAGGGCATACAGATAATGTCCCAACAAAAATGAAAAGAAAACAAGCAATGAAACAAGGTAAGATCATCGACTCCATTACACAAGGAACTAACATGCATTGGTCAATATTATCTATCAATATTAATGGACTCAACTCACCAATAAAAAGACACAGGCTAACAGAATGGTTACGGAAACAGGACCCAACATTCTGTTGCATCCAAGAAACACACCTATGCAACAAAGATAAACACTACCTCAGAGTAAAGGGCTGGAAAAATGTTTTTCAAGCAAATGGTTCCAGAAAACAAGCTGGAGTAGCCATTCTAATATCTAATAAAATAGACTTTCAACCCAAGTTAATCAAAAAAGATAAGGAGGGCCACTATATTCTCATCAAAGGAAAAATCCAACAAGAGGACATCACAATTTTGAATATCTATGCCCCAAATACAAGAGCACCTACATTCGTAAATGAAACAATATTAAAGCTTAAATCATACATTGATCCTAATACCTTAATAGTGGGAGACTTCAACACCCCACTCTCATCAAGGGACAGATCAACCAGACAGACACCAAATAGGGAAATGAAAGCACTCACAGAATCCCTAAATCAAATGGACCTAATAGATGTCTACAGATCTTTTCACCCAAACTCAAAAGAGTACACCTTCTTTTCAGCACCGCATGGAACCTTCTCCAAAATAGACCATATAGTTGGTCACAAAGCAAGCCTCAACAGATACAAAAGGATTGAAATAATCCCTTGTATACTATCTGACCACCATGGACTAAAGCTGGACATCAACAACAACAGAAACAACAAAAAGCCGACACGCACATGGAAACTGAACAACTTACTACTCAATGACAGCTGGGTCAAGGAAGAAATAAAGAAAGAAATTAAAGACTTTCTAGAATTCAATGAAAATGAAGGCACAACATACCCAAATTTATGGGACACATTGAAAGCAGTGCTCAGAGGAAAATTTATAGCACTAAGTGCCTACAAGAAGAAATCTGTAACATCACATACAAACAACTTAATGGCCCAACTGAAAAACCTAGAAAAAAAAGAAGCAGATACACCCAAGAGGAGCAGACGGCTGGAAATAATCAAACTAAGGGCAGAAATCAATCAATTAGAAACAAATAAAATTATCCAAAGAATCAATGAAACAAAAAGCTGGTTCTTTGAGAAAATCAACAAGATAGACAAACCCTTAGCCAAACTAACTAAAAAGCAGAGAGAAACCATACAAATCAGCAAAATCAGAAAGGAAAATGGGGACATAACTACAGACACTGAGGAAATCCAAACGATTATTAGGTCATACTACAAAAGCCTATATGGCACAAAATTTGAAAATCTAAATGAAATGGATAACTTTCTTGACAGATTCCATCTACCAAAATTAAGTCAAGATCAGGTAGAAAGACTGAATAGTCCTATATCTCCCAAGGAAATAGAAGCAGTCATTAACAGTCTCCCCTCCAAAAAAAGCCCTGGACCAGATGGCTTCAGCGCAGAATTCTACAAGACCTTCAAAGAAGTACTAACACCAATTCTCCACAAACTATTCCATAAAATAGAAACAGAAGGAACACTACCAAACTCATTCTATGAAGCCACAGTCACTTTGATACCTAAACCACACAAAGATCCAACAAAAAAAGAGAACTTCAGACCTATCTCTCTTATGAACATTGATGCAAAAATACTCAATAAAATACTTGCAAACCGAATCCAAGAACACATCAAAGATATCATCCACCATGACCAAGTAGGCTTCATCCCAGGAATGCAAGGGTGGTTCAACATACGGAAATCCATCAATGTAATCCACCACATAAACAAAATGAAGGAGAAAAACCACATGATCATCTCCTTAGATGCTGAAAAAGCATTTGACAAAGTCCAGCACCCATTTATGTTTAAAGTCTTGGAGAGATCAGGGATACAAGGCACATACCTAAAGATAGTAAAGGCAATATACAGCAAGCCTATAGCCAACATCAAACTCAATGGAGAGAAACTTAAATCAATCCCACTGAAATCAGGGACAAGACAAGGCTGCCCACTCTCTCCATATCTCTTTAACATTGTACTTGAAGTCCTAGCCAGAGCAATAAGACAACTAAAGGAGATCAAGGGGATACAAATCGGAAAGGAAGAGGTCAAAGTGTCACTATTTGCAGATGATATGATAGTATACATGAGCGACCCCAAAGATTCAACCAGAGAACTTCTTCAGCTGATAAACACCTTCAGCAAAGTGGCAGGATACAAAATCAACTCAAAAAAATCAGAGGCCCTCTTGTATACCAAAGACAAAAAGGCTGAGAAAGAAATTAGGGAAACAACACCCTTCACAATAGCCACTAACAACATAAAGTACCTTGGTGTGACTCTAACCAAGCAAGTGAAAGACCTATTTGAGAAAAACTTCAAGTCTTTGAAGAAAGAAATTGAAGAAGATCTCAGAAGTTGGAAAGATCTCCCGTGCTCATGGATTGGTAGGATTAACATTGTGAAAATGGCCATCCTGCCAAAAGCAATCTACAGATTCAATGCAATTCCCATCAAAATACCAACTCAATTCTTTACAGACCTTGAAAAAAAGATTCTCAGCTTCATATGGAGAAACAAAAAACCCAGAATCTCCAAAACGATCCTGTACAACAACAGATCATCTGGAGGTATCTCCATTCCCGATCTCAAGCTGTACTACAGGGCAACAGTAATAAAAACTGCATGGTATTGGCATAGAAACAGAAAGGAGGATCAATGGAATCGCATAGAAGACCCAGAAATAAACCCACACACCTATGAATACTCAATATTTGACAAAGAAGCCAAATCCATTCAATGGAAAAAAGACAGCATCTTCAACAAATGGTGCTGGACCAACTGGATGTCTACATGCAGAAAAATGAAAATAGATCCATATCTATCACCCTGCACAAAACTAAAGTCCAAGTGGATCAAGGACCTCAACATAAAACCAGATACTCTAAATCAGCTGGAAAAAAAAGTGGGAAACAGCCTAGAATTCATTGGCACAGGAGACAACTTCCTGAACAGAACACCAACAGCACAG
>NW_026588752.1:16807186-16817208 GCF_907164565.1 Psammomys obesus | reverse complement strand
AAGGACCATCTATGGATATAACCTAGAACTTCTGCTCGGATGTGGCCCGTGGTAGCTCAGTAACCAAGTAGTTTTCCAAAGTAAGGGGAACACGGACTATTTCTAACAGGATCTCAAGGGCAGGCTGTTTGACCCTCCCCCCCTGGGGAGGAGCAGTCTGTTAGGCCACAGAGGAGGACTTTGCAGCCAGCCCTGAAGATACCTGATAAAACAGGGTCAGATGAAAGGGGAGGAGGTCCTCCCCTATCAGTGGACTTGGAAAGGGGCAGGGAGGAGACCAGGGAGGGAGTGTGGGGTTGGGGAGGGAATGAGGGAGTGGGATACAGCTGGGACACAGAGTTAACAAAATGTAACTAAAAAGAAAAAAATAATAAAATAATAATAATAATAATAATAATAATAATAATAAAGAAAACCAAAAAATAGATCACGAATGAATAACACATAAAAGAATTCTAGATTTTTGTCATTCCACATAGACAAATACCATAAATAAGATTGTCTACTTAGCTATTTACTTTACTACACATAAAATAAATTTTTAAAATTTTTTTGACAATCTCTAGTAAATTTGATATATTATTGATTTAAGTACAAAATATTTTTTCTTCTAACAATAAACAAAAACAGAGTATATTGGCTATGTTTTGTTTGAATGGGGGTGGCAATAAAGCGATGAGTTGTTTTTCCTCATAATAGGAAGAAACATATAAAGATTAATGTATTCTTACTGTGTTTAGAAGGAAAAACCTAGACTAAGCTTTAGAACTTACAGGAAATTGATTTTTATATTAATCAATATTATAAAAATGTTTGGTAATTTTAACCAATTTCAAATAAGATCTATGGTCTTATAGGCAACACATTTCCTGCAATTTTCAAGACAGTATTTCAAGTATTTAACTCAGGAACTACAAGGCCAAGGTTATAGTAATAAATTTATCCTTACTGTTCAACATGACAATGCATGAGAAAAATGTGAACTTTTCTGTCTGTGTGTAACAATTTTCTTCAAGTAGAAAAACTTCCTCCTTGGAAAGAATAAAGAAACTCATGAAACTTCCACGGCTTAGGAGGCTCATACAAGCCACAAGGATCAAGAATCCTGGAAAGCTACAGTACCCTCCCCAAAGTTATACAAGCAACACCAGAGAAGCTGAGCTCCTTATAGAACCTCAGAAAAGTCAGTGTTTCATCAAGGTAGACTTGGATGGAATCTGTTGTGGTGTTGTATGGGTGAAGACAACCGAAGAGTAACAAAGCATTGGTTGTATGTGTTAGCACACTGTTGATGTGGCACAAGGCCCATCGGCTTTCCATTGACAAATTACCTCCCTTAAAAAAGGAAACCTTTGTCTCCTATCCTGATTTCACAGACAGCAATCCACAGTACTTTAACATAGCCCTTGGTGCCTGAAGTGGTGTTAAGTAACATAAAAGATGTACATGGTAGAGACAAAAGGAGAAAGGGACACACACACACCGACCAACACAGACAGTCAGAGATAGAGAGAGAGGAAGAAAGAGAGAGAGAGATGGGGAAAAAGAGAGAGAGAAAAAGAGATAGATGGGAGACAGAGAGAGACAGAAAATAATTTCTTGGGAGAGAGAGAGAGAAGAGAGAAAGAGAGAGAAAGACTATTAAAAGGCACACCTCAATTACTTACTTCTGCCAGAGAGGCCTCATTTCCTATTAGTTCCACCGCCTCCAGCTGGGGCCAAAGCATGGTCTTTGGGGAATCTAAACCAGAACGCTTCCTGCCAAAATGTTCCTCTTCTAGCTACATATGACAGCAATAATGATACATTTAAATATAGGAGAACATACTTTCTCACTAATATTAGGCTTCATGAAAATTTTATGTCCTTTTCAAACTTCTATTATTTTCTGTACTCCAATACGAAAATTACAAATTTGAACTTAGCTTTATTGGAATATTTTTTTCATATTTTTAACTGTATTGACATATTTTTCTCTTTGAGAATGCAAACAATATTTTAAAAAGTGAAACAAATTTATGAGGTTTTTTATGATGTTAGGATTAATTCACTAATCAAAATTTTGAAAGGAATGAACTATGCTCATTCTGTTCATTTGGGCATGACTAATGTTCAATTATTAGCCTCTTGTGTTGTGCCAATTATCTATTTATGAGTGATCATCCACTAATTTGACTTGTGGAGGATGCCTGGGATGGACTGGCAAATACACACTGAACATTCCTTAACTGTTTTAAAAATTAAAATCAATCTTGCTTGTTTTTTATAGCAAGGATACCACCTCAATACAAATACAGAATATACAATTTTACTGCAACATCTCGTAAAAACAAATTATTTCACTTTATATCTGAGCATGTCTACATATATATATTCATATATTAAAACCAGCAAGGAAGTATTCCTTTATACAAATGAATAGGGTGTGAGAATTGCAAGAGGAAAGAATATAAATTTTGTAACTGAATGTGAATTGAAAGGACACCAAGACTTGTTCTATCTGGGAGAGAGAGATGTTTTCACATACACATATTTAAATATGCAAACATATATAGATATACATATATTCATCTTACAAACATTGGCACCAAAACTGAATTATAGTAGTAAGTAAGTCAATAAATGGGTTACTCTGGTCATAATTCCAGCCAAGCAGCCCTACTTTAATCACACCTAATATGTGTGAAGGAAATTTCATCGACAGCTTACTTCTGACTTATAAGACTATTGTAAATTATTCCAAAATTATGGATTAATTAGATTTCATTTTTAAATATTAAATGCTTAATTTTAATTGTGTATATCTATGCGTGGATATGTGAAGTTGAGTGCAGAACAGTCAGAGGTCAGAAGAGCCTTGGTTTGCCTGGAGCAGGAGTTATAGGTAGTTGTGAGATATTTGACAGTGGTGTTGGGAAACTCAGCTCTTCTGTAAGATCATTACAAGCCTTAAGCACTGAGTTACCCCTCCAGACTGTTGATCTCCTTTGTGGACTTTGTAGTTGAACTTAGAAAACTAGAGCATTAAGTGAAGCCAGTGTTGAAAATGAGCTTTGGAAATGACTATGGCAAACCTGTTTTATGTTATAAAACAGGAGAAATAGCTAAGACAAAATTCGCAGAAAACCAGAGGGCCGGAAGCAAAATAAGTTTTTAGATAATGAGTAAGAACCAGTTGTCTACAGCGAGGCCAAACATATGCGAAAGATACCATAGAGAAAGAAAGACCAGGGCAGTGCTTCTTGAATGTCTCTCAAGTTTATTACTTTCCAGTTCTGGTCAGGCCAATGTTAAGCATTCTTTCCTCTCCATTTCCCCCGCTCTATCATTTTAATTAAAACTTTCAATTCTGAAAACAGAATTACTGCTGCATTTACCCAGAGATAACATAAATGAGTAGCTATAAAAATAGTTGTATGTTAGAGTTTTTACTGGAATTCTTTTATTTACTCTGTGACCACCAGTAGGTTGCTGAAGAATTGGTGGTTCAGTTGCCTCAACATTTCAGTTCAACTTTATTGAGCTTCACTTTACATAAAATACCACATGCTCGTTTTGAGTGTATGATTAGGTTAGTGCAGAAATGTGTAAATAAGCATTGTACTGAACAACACCATAAAAGATGTGTTCAATTATTCAAGTCTAATTGTCTCTATTTATGGTGACTGCCACAATCTACTAACTGACATGACTTTTATGAGTTTTCATGGCAGGTTGTATCGGGCTTCGTTTACATTTACATGTCTCTATGTCTTTATACACTCATGCATGTGGTTAGCGGCAGAGACCAGAAGAGAGTTTTAGAGGCTTTGGAGTTACCGTTATGGCGGCTCCTTGTTCTGGATGCTGGAAATCAAACTTGGGTTCTCTGCAAGAGCTTATGCTCTTAACCCCTGCTCCTTCTCTCCAGCCCTGAACTTCACTATGATTTTCCTTTTCAAGATTGTTTGTTCTTATCAGTGATATGCACACACTCACCTATCCATACACATACACACTTCTATATGTTACAAAAAAGAAGCTCAGCTACATGGACAGAATTCACATTATTTTTTTGTCAATTTATGAAGAATTAGCATCATAGTTCTTTTCAAACAATTTCTGTGGATTTGCTCATTTGATTTCTCTTACTAAGTATTTTATAATTTTTAATATGCAGATGTTGCACATTTTGTTAATTTTGATCTACTTAAAGTTTCAATCAATTTTCAAATAAACACATAAATAAATTATAGGCATTTGGGGACCCCTCCTTCTCAGATGTAGCCCTTGGACAACTCAGTCTCCATGTGGGTTCCCTAGTAAGGGGAGCAGGAGCTTTCTCTGACATGGACTCAGTGGCCAGCTTTTTGATCACTTCCCCTTGGCTAGATGGCCTAACTAGGGCACAGAGAAAGAGGATCCAGACAGTCCTGCTAAGGCCTGATGGACTAAGGTCAGAGAGGAGGGAAGGAGGACCTCTTCCATCAGTGGACTAGGGGAGGGACATAGGGGAAGAACAGGGAGGGAGGGTGGGACTGGGAGACGATGAAGGAGGGGGTGCAGCAGGGATACAAAGTGAATCAACTGTAATAAATATTAATAAAGGAAAACACTTTAAAAATATATGCATACATGCCACTGTGTGTATGTGCATGTTCTTGCTATGCCATAGTTCATTTGTAATATTTTATTTTATTTTATTTTTGCAGAAAAGATTAGTTTTGTTTTTTTTAATTTTGTTTTTCTCATTAGTTACATTTTGTTAATCTTGTATCCCTCATTCCCTCCCCCATTGGTAATATTTTAAAGTCAATTGACCTAAGTTGAATTTCTTGTATTCCTTGATACTGAATATACTCATTAACCATAGTATGCTTCGTAACATATGCTCTGCAGATGTAGAAGTGACTGTTTAAGAACATTACTGTATTATTTTTTTTCTGCTGTTGTGTTTGGTTCTTTTTTTCTTGCCTTTGTAGACTGGACATCCAGTTCAAAGATGAGTACATAGGTTAAAAGTAAATGATGCTAATTACGATGAATGAGTGTTGAATTTTTCATGTGTTTATAAATGTTTATTAGAATGATACTGCAAGTAATTTGTTACTATGGAACATTATGATGTGTGTGTGTGTGTGTGTGTGTTTTTTTTATTATCTCCAATTTGAATTCCCAAGATGAAGTGTTCTTGGTCAGGCTATATTATAATATTCATGTATTGGTAAATCCTTTTTAAATTTTATGTTAAACATTGTGCAGCATAAGACTTTTTGCCAATATCCTCTGGTTTGGTTATCAAGATAACTTAGATGACATTAAATTAGTTGTTGTTTCTTTTAAATTTATGCAGTAAAAAATTGGGATGCTTTGCTCATAATAATGTTATGTTATCTTTGGACGATAAATTGTCAGAATCACCAACCTACATAAGAAGTGTTTTAAACAACTCTGGAAACATGTATGAGTGAAATACTAATTTTCTTAATAGATATTTTACTAATTTTGGCTTGTGTATAATTCCATTTCTCAAATTATCTTACAATATGAAATGAAAAATACATTTCTCATGCAGTGTTTATGGAAATCATGTGCACTCATTAATTAATATTTAAATCAATATTTGGCATTCAGTAAACATATGCACAGAAAAACAATTATCTATTAAAATATAATCAAAATAATTACAAGGGTGTGATCAGACCTAAAGTTAATTTTATGTTCCTGTTAAATCTTAAGCACAAAAAAAGTTCATGTACTATATAAATTTCTTTTTCATTTTTCTTTAAAAAAATATTTTTTAATTAGTTTATACACTTTGTATCCCAGCTATAGCTCCCCTCCTTCATCCCATCCCAATCCCACCTTCCTTCCCTCTTCTATATTTTTAGAAGGTAAAAATCATCAAACTGTGAGTTTCATATATCTGTGGACAAGGAATTATATGTCTAAACATTTAGAACAAAAAATTCCCCATTGAGTAATAGAAGCTCTCACAGCAGTAGTTTTAAAGGCTGATAATTCAACCAAGGACCATGCACAGATAACCTAGAACCCCTGCACAGATGTATCCCATGGCAGCTCAGTATCCAAGTAGGGACCCTAGTAAGGGGAACAGGGATTGTCTCTGACATGAACTCAATGGCTGGCTCTTTGATCATCTCCCCCTGATACAGGAGCAGCCTTGCCAGGCCACAGAGGAAGATAATGTAGCCAGTCCTGATGAGACCTGACAGGTTAGTGTCAGATGAAAGGGAGGAGGACTCCTTCAGTGGACTAGGGGAGAGCATGGGAGGAGATGAGGAAGGGAGGGTGGGATTGGGAGGAGATGAGGGAGGGGACTATAGCTAGAATACAAAGTGAATAAACTATAATTAATAAATATTTATACATTAAAATTAAAAAAAGAAAGTAGATTAAAAAAAAAAAGATACAGCATATACTAAGGAGCCTTGAGCTAAGGTTGTCTCTGGAATTGGTTAATCCAACATTGGTTGATTTCACTCAGTTAGTTTCCACCTTTTTTCGTAGTTAAAAAAAAAAAAAAAACAACTATGTACCTGTGTATGTTCGCTGTGTGTGGTCACATGGGAGCACATATATAAGTTTGTGTGTGTGTGAATGTGTTTGTGTGTGTGTGTGTGTTTCTGTGTGTACAGGTGCAAGTGTGTGTTTGTTCCAATAAAGGCTGCTCTAGCTAACCAGCTTGCTCTGGGAAACCTTTCTTATGGAATTGTGGTCTAGCACACATTTCCAGCATTCATAAGGGTTCAGAGATCTGAACTCTGGTCCTCACACTTGCATGGCAATAACTTTTACCCAGTGAACCATCTTCCAAAGTCCCTTTTTTTTCTAAATTTTCATCTTTATTTTAAAATCGGATCCTCAATCTAGTCTTTGTGTTGAATGAATTACCTTTTCTTTCAGTTCAACTGGGCGAGGCTTGAGAATAATAACTGCCACCAAATAACTATCTTAGTCCTTGCATTCTTTACCAGTTACTTGTAAGCAAGATACTATGTACCATGGTGACTTACAGTAAGCAACGTCTCCTGGTAAAGATGGGTTTGATTCATTAAATCACAGTGAAAATGATTATGGAGTAGTTAGAGTGGATGATCAACATGCTTACAATGATAGGAACTATTTTTCCCACCTTCCTTCCTTCCTTCCTTCCTTCCTTCCTTCCTTCCTTCCTTCCTTCCTTCCTTCCTTCTTTCCTTGTGTTCTAAGTTATCTACAGGATCATTTTTCATCAATCTTTGTGCATAAAGTCACACAGTGTTGAAGGTGATGCCAGGTTTCATTTCCAGAGTGTAACTTTTCAGAGGGAGCGTATTCTCCGTTCCTTCTTTCTTGATTTTGGATATGGATTTAATGATGCTAGCTTAAGGAACCATCTGGATCCACACTGAAAACGATGGCAACAGTCATTCTCTGTTTTTGCTAATCACTCTTGTCTTCTCTGGCTTATTTAAAACTCTGTTCACCATTTTCACATGTGGTGGGGACTTCATATTTTCTTCTGGCAACCACTTATTTCTAATGCCAAGAATTCAGAGATACGATTAATCCTCAATTAGGGTAAACTTATTTTTCCAGAAACTAACATCTGGGTTATACTGCTGTAGCTTTAAATGTATAACTCTGATTGGGACTAGCAGAGATATGTGTCCCAAATCTCTGTATCATTAGTTGGATAACTCTGTGTAACTTCTAAAAACAACAACAACAACAAAAAACCCAAAACAACAACAACAACAATAAACAGCTTTAGGCAAGTGCCGGCAGGCTATCTCCTAAGTCTTTCCTAAATAGACATTAGCTTACCTTTATTTATATGTCATCACTTGAAAAAGACACAAGGAGCTATGAACTGGACGCCTAAGGTTACTCCCAGTCACCAACAGTCCCCGAAGCAGGAGGAGACCACTTACTCATCCTGTCAGTGCCTTTTCACTGACGCTTTCCCAGACTCATTCATCAATTTCACTTCAGTTTATCTCAGTTTCTATTTGGGGACCTAGGAGATAGTGAGGCTTTTTGTTTGTTTGCTTCTTCACAGACAACCCCCACCTTCGCCCGCCCGATATCCTCTCCAGGCAGTCCCTTAAGAATACCCAGACTATAGAAATCCATCTTCCACTACACATTTATATTTGAGTCTAAGATAACTGATCTTTATTTTCTAAAGTTAAAGGGGAAAAAAAAATTCCGTTTCTCTGGCAACCTAGAGACTGTGTAGATTCTCTAAGTTTAAGGTTACCAGAAAAGTATCTAAAAGACTTTTATGGAAGGTGTCCATGCAGTTAATGAGAAGAACTTCTACCCTCGGAAATCACGGTCTCCGAGGGAAGCCCAAACTTTATGATGAACGCTCCTAGGAGGAAGGGCTAGCCGTTTACCATCCACCTCGCGCTCTTTCCGCTCCCACTAGCCGGCTCCTGCCTGCTGAGTAGCAGAACACTGTACCACTGCGGTGCTTTTCCAGCGAGCAATGCGCTGCAATGGTTTGGGGCTTTGTCTTTATTCACAACACATTCATGTGTCTCAGCGGGGGGGAAACTGCACAGTTGCCTGCCAGTCTCCAGTCTGTCCTCTTTGACAGTCTGCCTGCTGGAGAAACCGGAACGATAACTCTTAATTGAGAGAGAGAGAGTGAGAGAGAGAGAGAGAGATCGCAAAAGAGGAGGGAGGGGGAGGATGTTCTCCGCACACTCATATATTAGGTCTCCTGCAAAGGCGGAAGGCTGCAGAAGCTGCAGGAGCAGGGTTTTGGGCGCAGATGCTAACTAGTGCTTGTGACCACTGTGGTCAGGAGGACTTGGAAGAGGCAATCTATTCACGCACAGAACAGTCTAGCTCTGCCAACACTGAGAGCGCAAACACCCCTTGTCCTCTCGTTTAGAGACTTGCATCTTGGCGCTCAACACTTCCAAGGCACTGCTACTCCAGGTAAGACGCAGTTAAGATTTCTATGTTCGTGACATCATTACACTTTGACACACTTGAAACGGTGAGTCTGTCTTAATGCCTGGTCTGTGTTGAACTGCTTTCCCCCCTTCATATTAATCTCCTCCCACACAAACAGTTCACAAGAAAACTGTCATTAAATGAAGAAAGAAAAAATTATCTTCATGGAAAATCTACATGATTGCATTTCTGGGAGTTTCAGGTTCACAGTTGGGACTCTGAACTCATGCTGATATGTCATGCAATTCACAATGTCTAGTATCTCGACAGAGACTGCCTTGCCCACTATCATTTGTATAATAAGCCACAGTCTTTTCCTGGCTAAAGCAGTGTGCTGTGCATGTGTTTAATAACTAATGTGATCGTCTCCTCTAACTTTTGAAATTTGTGGGACCCAATGGTAAAGCACCTAAGTTGTAGAGTTTGATCAAATCATCATGATGTAGCGTTAATTTACCATTCAGAAACATCTCCACAGAAAGTCATTTGTGAAAAGATGTCATCAAGAGTTCATACATGCACAATTAACAGGTAGCACACAGAAGTAAATGTTGGAGGCTAAAATAAAATGTAAAGTGTGTTTCATATGCTGCAAGGTTACACTGAGTCTTGCTTTTTAAGTAAAAAGGTTTTTATTTTGTAACTGTATCCATTTTCACTTGTCATTATTATTTTTTAATAAAGTAATCTCTTGAGCAAGGACAGTCAGTATTGCTGATATTGCTGAGGAAACTGTAATCAAGGAAACATTAAGAATGTATTACATGTCTGTAGAGAATGTAACAGCAGCATTGTCAACAGGTTTGTGAAATTTTGGTCTGCTCAGTTTAGATAAGAGTGTTCTGTAATGTTAATCACTTGTAGCTTGAATTGCATTTTGTTGTTCCCTTCAGGGACCCAGTAACTTGGAATTATAATTATACCACTTTATGTGATCAAAGGTTAAAAATGTGTAAATCAAATACAATGCCAATTTCCCTTGACCCTTACACATATGTATGTATTTGTGTGTGTGTGTGTGTGTATATATATATATATATATATATATATATATATATATATATATATAT
>NW_026588752.1:16758279-16806786 GCF_907164565.1 Psammomys obesus | reverse complement strand
ATATATATATATATATATATATATATCTTCTCATTTTATATGGATAATGTTTTTCTGTCAAGACTATTTTATATAAATGTTGTTCCTAACCAAACTCTTCCATGTGAAATATTCATATGCTCCTAATCTGGAATCATTACAGTGACACTTAGTTAATGGCTTTAACTTTGGCATACAATAAACTATGCAGCATAAGATTAAAGCACATTCTGGCAGAGTACAGTAAAGTATTGTGAAAATACGAGCATTTGCATGCAAAAATGCATAATTCATTGGAAGACTTGTGAATCTTGTTCCTGTGCATGACTTATTTCATTTTCCAATTTCACTTACAAAAGGTTTAAGTCCACAGGGAGTGTATGTAAAATACTGAATTGACTAAGGATGTGAAAATTAAAGGAGGGAAGAATTATTATTTCTATGATTTTTGTAGCACTGTTGGGGAGCTGACATGCATGCAAAGAATTCAAGTGCAAGTCTTGCCTAGGGTACACTAAAAAAAATCAAGAGAAAGTTGATGGGAAATATTTCAATAGGTAACATCATTTGGATGAAGAAAATGAACTATGAGAAGGTGCAGAGAAGTTTTTAGCCTGTAAAAGGCAGAGTATTCTCCGTAAATATGCAGGCAACTCTATATTCTTTCTTTGGTTACTAGCAAGAAACAGGTGTGAAGAATGACATTGCTCAGGAATAAATGACATAACCCTGGCCAAAGAGCAGGTTGAAAAATGGTCTTTATTACTCACTTACCAATTTTGAATATGCTGCTACCAAACTTATAGCTTGGGTGGAAAAGTTCCTGAAGTTGTTATTAGAAACTTTATTTATATATTTTTGAAAGTTTATTAATATTCATATTTATTTGATTCACATGAATTATATGAGTATTGCTTTTTTAAGAAATAAATATGCTCAACAAACTGGCATGTGTTTTTCTTTAAAACTTTCAACAATAGTTTGAAGTTACACAGTCTGGCTGTGTATTCCTTTGAGAAATTACAAATGCATCAAGTTTCTGTTTACAAAGATCATTGTCGTATGAGTAACTTTCTGGTGTGAATATGAGTTATCATGTTAATTTTTTAAATACGCAAACTGTCGAGTTTTTCTAACTTTGTGAAATACTTTTAAAATGTCCAGGATAGAATTAATCAATAATTAATGTGGTTTCCAGGGATGTGGAGTTTCTCAAAAATTTCAAACAGAAAAAAAAAAAAAATGTAACATCCTTTCTACTCATTGGTCTATTCCAAAAAGCTATAGTGCTGAAACATGTCCTCATTCTTTACAGTTTCAAAATTTTTGAAGAAGTTTAGCCCTCTGTTATGTAATACATCATCACTTGGATACTTGTCTGAATTGTCAATGGGGTCAAGTTAGGCCCTACAGCTGCTTTTGCACTATTTTTGCCATTGCTGCATTTTAGTACTATTCAAAAAATATTATTGAGGCACAAATTGATGAAGTTAGTTTATAGCAATGTAGTTAAAAATAAAATACTCCCTTTCTCTGTTCTTTGAGAAATTTCTCAACTTTATCCTAAATATAAATATACTTTATTGATTATATGTGACTTATTGAAGTTGGATTTTTTTATTAACATGGTAATAATATATTGGAATGTTTTTGATTTGTAAAGCTATAGTAATTTTATTTTGTTAGTTCTGGGGGACTCACATAAGTCTTACTGCAATCATGGGCAGTTATTCTGAAAGTACCCTCTAAAAATAAAAACTTATATCCATATTCCTGTAACAGTAATATAGAATCCTGAGCAGATGCCATTCCAAGTGAGAAACTCAAAGATAATAAACAGAAATGAATAATAAGGGACCCCAGAAGCGAAAGCTTCTCATTAGACAACTAAATAGAACTAACAACTCCTTACACTGCCCATAGGTACCAGTCTAATCTGAGCCTTAAGAATTCGCTTGGACAGAACTAATTACACTGTTTTAAGTTATTAAGAGCAAAGCACAGCTGTCTGTCTGAGTAAGCTAGGAAATATGGCTGAGTCTTGCTTCTGAGATTAACCGCACTCTGCGTTTTAAGGGTCTTTACACATAATACTGAAATGGCCAACCTCAATGATTGGAAAAGTATTCAGACTCTGCTCTTTTTACCAAATAATATTTCTATGACACACATAACTACCATTACAAATGCAGCTGCAGGTGCTTCCTGCTTCAAGCACTTCTGATACAGAAACACCCGTTGGTTCAATGAAAAGCAAAATTATAAAATGTATTATTACTTTAAAATATATTTTTCTAAAAAGACAGTCAAAATACTTTTGAAAGAGTAATTTTAGTCAAATGCATTAAAGACAATTCGTACCAATGACCATGTTGCTAAAAAGATGTTTTATTCACCATTTATTAGAAGCCTAATCACCTCCAAGTGATGGGACGTAGTTTTGTTTTTTGTTTTGTTTGTTTGTTTGTTTGTTTTTTACCATAAGTCCATACACAAATGTGTGACATCTAGAACTGAAGCAGTCCTCACTTGAAAACAGTACCTATCTATTTGCCTTCTTACTGTCCACAGTAACTGGCAAAAGCATATCATTAGTTTGGATGTTACCTAATCACATTATAGCTAACATGGTCCTTAATTATGCACACACATAGAAAGGTTAGATTGTTTGTTTTGTAGTATATGAAAAGGTGGAGATTAAAGAGTCTTCCCTAATGTGAACTTTCTGTCTTAGATTAAAGGGCTCCTGGCATTTCAGCAAAGTTCTGTTTAAATTAGCTCACTGTGTTTTTCTTTAATCTGCACAGGCAAATAGTAAATGCTTTAAAGTCCCTCTTAGAAGGTAACAGATACCAATTAATTAGTTTCTGCTGGCAGATACATACATTTTAAATACAAACCATAGGGTTCAGATAAAGAGGTTAATTCAGTTTCTAAAGATGGGATCAATAGTCTTTTAAGTATTATAAGAAAACATACTAAACATTAGACAATTATAGAGTGAAGGTCAATTCCTAGTCATGATTAAAAGATTACATTAGTGCCTATATTGAGAGCATATAATTCTTAATATGTGTTTACTGAACGAAGTATGACTTGGCTTGGTCTGTTAGAAAACTGGTATTATCCCAAAGGTTGCTTACTTCTTTGGAATGTAAATCATCATTGACATTTTTTTCTTAATATGTCATAAAAGTAGGCTCCCATGTAATTCAATTCATCATTAATTTGTTCAGACTATAATAAAAATATTCATGTTAAATGAGGGAAGATCCTATGATGGACCTTTTAGTAAATTTCTTCAGTTTAGAACACCATTTTATGCCCCTGCTTGTAACAATAAATCCATCATGGTGTGTTTAGGATGCAATTCACATCACCTGACAGTTATAAGATGCCACTGCAGTATCTTCCTCTTTAAAAATCCAGGTCCTCTGGACGATGTTTCAGTTCCATCTGCAAACATGTGTTGCGTCCAGATGTTCAAACACAGTTGCTCCCTACAGGCTTACAGTTCCAGGTTGGTTCAAGAATTGCTATATATGAATATATACATCAGAATCCCAAGTTAAAATTAGAACACAGGCTGTGAAGTGCATAAAAATGGTGTAAGACTACAGTTCGCTGTGGAAACATCTTGCTCAAATGCAAATGCATGTTCAGTCCCATTATTATAGCACATGCTGTACACTTAATAAATTTTAACAAAAGAACACACAGACACATGGGTAGGTGTCGTAGATATGATGACATTGTCTAAACAATAAATACAGTTTGCTTGGTAACTCTGGATTTTAAGTAAAATTTGAAAAAAAAATGATTGGTCTATTTAGAAAATTCTGGAGCTTGAGTTGCTTAAATTGAGTCATTCTTTTAGGGTATTCTACAGTCTCTAAAGTATAAAGAAATAGGTTGATTAGAAAAATAACTTAATTGCTGGAATTTTCTGACAGCTTATGCAGCCTTCAAACTGACAAGAAGAACATTTGGAGAACATTCATTATGGAAAGCTGGAACTTTCTGTCTGGTGTATTGTTGTGTAAAAGTATCAAACAGAAGCCAGTCACACATACCAAACAGTGAAAACAGCAGACAGATTTATTAATCACATGAGGACATATCTAGGACCTTCCTTAATTGGGTCCTCTAATATTGTGGACTTTGTACCTTCACTTTCCCCCTTCCTATCTTTCTTCAGAAGCCACACTGCCAAGAGTCTGAACAAGGATAAGGAACCCATCACAGACATTTTCTCATTTTGAAATTTATTGTACATGTAATCAGATCTCTCAAAACAGAATAACTTTCCTTCCAGTCAGAGCATTGGCACAATGATAAAATAGTAAGGCTGTAAAAGAAAGAAAAGAGAAAACCAAAGGAGGAAATAATCTACTCACTATTCGTGCGTGTTGTTTATATTGATCTGGATAGGAAATAAAGTATATAATAGTTGCACGAGAAACATATTGGAAATCCCAAAGTCCACCCACCTAAATATAACTGACCCTTGAACATCAAGCTTCTGGTTACACTTACTTGACAAGGTTTCTGGAGGTCTCTGACAATTTACTCCAACTTTCAGATGAAACATGAAATAAATAGCAAAAAGAAATATAAGAACAGCCTAGGTACATAATAAAATCACACAATTAGTATGGCTGATAATCTATATTATCATCTACTACTATAATATGAGTACAAATCTATTGCTAAAAGCGCTAATATTAAACAGACTTCATTCAAACACAGAGGGCACATGACGCTATTCAGAATCAAAGGCATAAGAAATATAAAGGTGAACATTAAACATGACTTAATCAGATCTATGTAGAGTATATTTTACAATTGTAATTAATTTGTGGTTCTCCCCAGTTAATGTTGTGAAGGGTCACTTTTTTTTTTTTAACTCTGAGGCTTGCCACCTCTCCTGCCTATTTACTCAAGATTCTAAAGCATTCCCCTGTTTTAAATGTATTTTATCACGGTCTATGTCCTTATGTACTTGGGCCAATGGAGGATACATTTTTACAAACATAAGAAGGAGAATAATTGTCTGTACTGCAAACTTCCATGAAGTTTATATAATCGTGCCTAAGACAACACATATAAATTCATCTTTCTTACAGAAGGATAAACAAGGTGGAGGAGTCACGTATGCTTTTCTCACTGCTCTCACTTCGTAACCCTCTGAGTGAAGATGTTGGTTAAAGTATCACTAGTGTATTTTCTAGAGAAATACTGCCTGCCCAAACATAGGGAACATTGATAATAATCAATAATTCCTGCTGTGGCATGTGATATTGCATCTGACAGATAATTGATTATCATATGCAATCCTAGATATTATATGCATACTCCACTTAAAGTGTATGATGAAAAAATTAAAGACAATGGTAAAAATTGGAAAATGCATATGCTTAAGTTAATGTATTTGTCAAGGTTCCTCTGATTTGAAAAAGTCAAATTCAGAAATGAAAGACAGCCCAGACTTTGGGTGGAGTGTAGGGAATCTTATGAAAGAAGTGGGAAATAGTAAGACATGGAGGGAACAGGAGCTCCACAAGGAAAGCAACAAAACCAAAAAAATCTAGGCACAGGGCTCTTTTCTGAGACTGATACTCCAACCAAGGACCATGCATGGAGGTAACCTAGAACCCCTGCGCAGGTGTAGCCCATGGCAGTTCAATATCCAAGTGAGTTCTATAGTAATGGGAACAGGGACTGTCTCTGACATGAACTCAGTGGCTGGCTCTTGGATCACCTCCTCCTGAGGGGAGAGCAGCCTTACCAGTCCACAGAGGAACACAATGCAGCCACTCCTGATGAGACCTGATAGACTAGGATCAGAAGGATCAGAGGAGGACCTCCCCTATCAGTGGACTGGAAAGGGGCATACGTGGAGAAGGGGGAGGAAGGGAGGTATTGGAAGGGGAGAAGGGAGGGAGCTACAGGGGGATACAAAGTGAATAAAGTGTAATTAATAAAAATTCTAAAAAAAGAAAAAGATTCAATATTTAAAATTCTGTTCAACAAATTTGCATGCTTTTAACACTCTGCATAAGGCCGAATAGAAAAAAGGAAAAGAAAACAATCATAACCATGTAAGATCCAATAGATTTCAAAATTTTACTATTAGTTTATCATCTAGATAGTTAAACGTTGCTGGTAACTATGCTTCTTCATACTCATTTTTCTCATTTTACAAATCTAATAGATGTATATTTAGAAAATAATGACTAAAAAAATCCTGTCACAACAAAGAAGAGGAAAAGAAATGGGCAGTTACGCACACTTAGTTTATCAGGCTGTTAATATCTACCCTCACATAATGCCTTGAGCATCAAATGTACCTGTGAGGTTTTTCTCAATAAAAATCACAATTCAGGCTAATCATGACATAAAATGTCCACCTCCTACTCAGTTTCCTTCACCTCCCCCCCCTAGAAAAACACAGTGACTCTGTTTAAAAATTAAAAGAAGTTCCAGCTGTTGATATTTTCATAAGAGTATCTGACTAATGTTCCTTAGAACTATTAAGACCACCAAAAAATAAGAAAGAGTGGAGAAGTTGTAATACTTGATTAACATGGCATGCTTGATAGATGAGATGAATCCTGAATGCGTGCAATCCGAGGACAGAAGACAGATGGTACATTGTATGGACTTTCGTTAATAACATTTATTGCCAATGGTTCATGAGTTCTAACAAACCAACCATAGGAACACAAGGTTTAAAAGAGGGAACTCTGTGTTGGATGTGTGGGAGTACTCGGTATTAGAATCGGCACTTCTAGAAATCTGTCTGATTAAAATTAAGATTTACGTGAACAATGACCATATATAAAAAATAGAAAATACATCTTGGGGTATCTACTTGTAATTTCAATATTTTGGTGTTGGAAGTGGAAAGATCTTAATGGAATGCTAGTCTTTATTATATAGGAATTTTGAGGTGAACCTGGGCTACATAAGACCTTGTCCCAATAAATAAGTATAATGAGTCTCATCATGAAGGATCTTAAAACAACCAGATGAGACAAACTCATCGTGAAAACATTCCAATTTTTCTATAAAAGCACAAATTAATTTAATTATAAAATATAATGCCGTGCCCACTTTAGGGACTCATAGTTTGAGTAGAAAATAGTGTGTCTATATCTCTAGTTTCATTAAATTAATACTTAACATTAAAGTGACTTTTTAGATTATGTTGCATAGTGCAGAGAGATCAGAATTCAACTTAAAACACATTCATTCACTCCTAGAATGTGTGTGTGTGTGTGTGTGTGTGTGTGTGTGTGTGTGTGTGTGTGTGTTGTGTACAGGTCTATATGTGTGGGCACAGATAGAGACCTAAAGACAACTTAGCTGTCATCTCTCAGGACTGGCTACCTCATATTTCATTTTGTGTTTTAATTTTCTGTTTTAGAGTCTCTCCCTAGCCTGGAATCTATGAAGTAGGCCATGCTAGCTTGCCAGTGAGCCCCAGGTGCCTCCTATCTCTGCCTTCCTTCTGCTAAGATTACATGCACAGGGCACCAGGCCTAGCTTCCCTTACATGAGTTTAGACTTACATGAGTTGCTCTTCATGTCTTTGTACCCTTAAGGTAAGCACTTTCTGAAGCAACTTATCTTTACACCCCCTCAACACTTCCTTTTAAAAATAATCAAGTTGCAAGTCATACTTCCTGTGGGTCCATGTGGAATAAGGCACTTAGTGCCCTTTTGAGGTTTCCTTAATGATTGTGGTTTTCAGAGAGTCCTAGCAAGGACCCTGCTAGCTTGAACGCTAAGACTTCTTTAAAGTCCACCTTATTCATTCACTCATGTGTCACTCCACTAATTTAAAAAATTACTCTTTCGTTCGTATAGTGGGTATAACACAAGGTACAATCCATCTGCTAAAGAACTCATCGGTTCTCTATAAAATTCCTAGTATCAGCAAGCACAAGGGCTCCTCCATATAATTTTAAAATGTTATAGTCAGAAATACTCAAAATTCTTTCCCTTGTGCCTCTGATAGTGTACTCTGCAATACAAAGAAGTGAATGCTGACATATTTTTCCCCCTAAGGGCCAGGCAGTATTGTCTTATTGCAGGCTTCCCATTGTTGAAAATTAATTTTATGAAACACTGTCAAGTTAGAACACTCACACACTGAAGGGGTCACCCTGCATGGATACTGTAGAAATAGCTTTCGTGACTATAAGCTTGAAAATTTGATTATCCCCCCCGCCACTCATTTCTGTTTAATTTTGTCTTGCTTTGAAGTTTTTGCTCCTAAGGCATAATTAGAGTGAGAATGACGAAAGCTGACTGGGCAAAAGATAGTCATTCATTTCTGCAGGCCTTTGTTTGTTTGCTTGCTTGCTTTTTTAATTAATTAGTTTACTATTCACTTTACATCCCGATAGTAGTCCCCTCCTTCCACTCCTCCTGGTCCTACCCGCCCCCAATTCCCCCATTACTCCTCCCCTAGTCCTCAAAAAAGGGGAGCCCTACCCTACCAACCCACCCTAGTTCATCAAGTCGCATCAGGACTGATCACATCCTCTTCCCCTGTGGTCTGGCCTGGCAGCCCCTTCAGGCGGAAGTGACCAAAAGGCAGGCAATGGCGGAAGAGGACACCCTCAGTCCAGATGCAACTAGGTGAACTGAAGTGAATGGGAAAGCGAGCTCCCTTTTTCTGAGGAACAGGTGAGGGGGTGAGAAAGGGTGGGCTGTGAGGGGAGGAGGGATAGAGGTACAACCAGGATGTAAAGTGAATAAAAAATAAACAAATTTTAAAAAGGGGTGGATAGGCAATAGCGTCCCTGTTGGAAACAGATCATACTCCTCCTATTAGTATCTCTGAGCTGCCCATTGACTACATCTATTTACAAGGCCTAGGTCCAGGCCATGCATGGTCCTTGGCTGGTGCTTCAGTATCCACAAGCCCCTCTGGGCCCTGGTTAGTTGGCTCTTTTGGTCTTCATGTGGAGCTCCTGTCACCTCCAGGTCCGTCTATCTTTCCCAACACTCTTCCTCAAGACTCTCTACACTTCACCCAATGTTTAGCTGTGAGTCCCAGCATCTGTTTCTGTCTGCTGCTGGGTGGTGCCTGCCAGAGGACAGTGGTCCTGTCTGTGAGCATAAAATACCTGATAAAACAGGGTCAGATGAAAGGGGAGGAGGTCCTCCCCTATCAGGGGACTTGGAAAGGGGCAGGGAGGAGACCAGGGAGGGAGTGTGGGGTTGGGGAGGGAATGAGGGAGCGGGATACAGCTGGGACACAGAGTTAACAAAATGCAACTAAAAAGAAAAATAAAAAAAAAAAAAAAAAGAAAATTGAAATCAAAAAAAAAAAAGAAAAAAAAAAAAGAGTATCGTTAATAGTGTCAGGGGTTGGCTCTCTCCCATGGGGTGAGTCTCAGGTAAGGCCAGGCGCTGGTTGGGCATTTCCCCAAAATCTGTTCTATCTTTACCCTTGCACATCTTTTTAGGCCATTTGTTTTTATTTGGTGTTTAATTTATAATTTAAAATATCTGATTGATAAAGAAAAAATGTTTAAATATTGTGATGTTGCTATTTAATAGTTATATTTTATTCTTTGAAAAATTGGTTCCTGCTGGCAAGTTTGAATTATTACAGCTATAGAAATTCATGTTTTGTAAATTCAATAATTTAATGCATTTTAGGCTATTTGGAAAATATATAGTATCTTAGTAGCTCAAAAACATGATCTATGCATATGTATTGTATTAATTGTTTAATTAAAAAAAAGAAACTAATGAGGTGTGACTGGCAGTCTGATTGTGAGGAACTTGTCCAACCAATTTCTGTTAGTGGAATTGGGTTTTTCTCTTCTGGTTCTGTATTCTGCCTACCTTGGTGTATTTAAATTATTGTATCACACAGATGCCATCCTGGCCTTTGAAAAATATCCTCGTATAAAGCTACCAAGTTAATTATAGGGGAGAGAACAGGAGGATGGGCAGAATCAACTATTTGTAAGTATATTTCAGAAGAATAAAACACAGAACAGAAGTACAGCAATTAATTAGAGGTGACAATTAATCTGAATAAGATTTGACTAAGGAAGAGTACAATTATGTGGCTATATAGAACTTACACATTTGTGGGGATTATAGTATATGCTACACCTAATAGTAATGTGTCACGCAGAGCAGATGATAACTGCAGGAGACACAAAGTCAGTGTCATTATCATTGCTCTGAAAATCAGAACTTTTTGCCAACATCCTGAGTCGTTTACAAACCTATATTTGTAGTTACTTTCTGTCACGTACTGTCTTTTGTCGTGTGTCACTTGTCGTGACTGCACACAAGTGTGTAGTTGAAGGCTTTTCCACATATGCCTTCTGAGTCTAGGTCCCACACACAACATAAATTCTAATGATGCTGGTGTCAGATGCAGAGCTAGCATTGACAGAGTGAATTCACGAGCCCACCAGTTCTTTTGTGCCATCAATATTCCATAGTTTGATTTCATCTTGCTATCACTGACTCAAATTCCATTAGTTCCTAAATTACATTTTAAATCTAACCATTAAATAAATGACTTAATTTTTTTCACTTTTTCCCCCAATGGATAGATTATTTTGAAAGCAAATCTGAATCATAAATAACAGGAAATGTATTAGTGTTTTGGGACTTTTAAACTTTAAGTATTTAATAATTAATAAGCAGCTACCTGTACCAGACATTAAGGTTAAGTGGCTTAACATATCATTGTATTTTATTTCTTAAAAATCCATGAGCTATTCTTGCTGCAATTTACTCATTTAGAGTAAATGCAAGAGTCTTGACACGGAATCTCTACCAAGGTCCAACAGTGATGCCTTTTATTATTTTCAGGAACTAAAAATTAATTCCCTATGAGGATAAGAGTGTTTTCCATGCACAAGGTAAATTTTTAAATGTTGTAAAAATTAATTTGAAGTGAAATCAAATTCACCATTAAAGAGGAATGGCGATTTACAATGTCTACACTATAAAATAGTCCAATAAAATGTAATATTATTATTTAATATACTCTTCCCCTAATGCTACTTCTGTGAAGAGAGTTCATTGCTCCCCTGCTTTGAAAAGCTTCCATAAACATTGGAAATGCTTTCTATCTAGTAAAAGGACTCATAATTTGTTTTCTATTAGACTACACACTGAGATGTATACAGACACATATCCATTATAACAGTAGTGGAATTCCTTTTCTGTGTGTTGCTTTTTCTCCAGCCACTTGAGATGGGGGAAGGCAAATAAGAAGATGAAGTAGCAAAGGAGTTCAATTAAAGAAAGGCTGAGCCAACTGAAGATCAATTCAAAACAAGGGCTAAAAGCCCTGAGTAGATAATGTAAATCAATATAAAAGATGATGGGTCTGTGAGAGGTGTGAGTTTTCAAACTGCTTTTCAGGAAACTATTGTATAAATTAATACCACCGCATTTCCTTCTAAGAAGGGATCGTGTGTTTAGTTCCTTAGTCATTCTACTAACTTTAATCCCACACATCACAATGAATGCTTTGTAGAAACTTTCATTCCAAGTGTTAGGACAGAACATCTAAGTACCTTCTTTCTTTATGATGCCCAAAAAATAACTACCAGTAGTCCATTGGTACCCAGCCACTCACCTGTGGCTTTTCTTTGATTTTTAATTCAGGAGCCATTCAATACTGCAGGAATAGTTGAAAGTCACAAAAGAGATATGTCTATATACTAGGTCTTGTTATGATGACCCTAAATATGTCTATATACTGATGTCTTTGCACGAAGATCCAAAATGCCAGATGCCGTAGCCATTGTTTTCAGCCTGGACTTTAGGAAGGTATGTTTCCAGTATGTCACAGCTATCATTTAAGGAAATGTAAAATGAAGTATTCTTTGTCTCTAACTCAAGCCTAATCTGAACTAACAGCTGTGATTTTAGAAGATTCCCTCAAAAAAAAAAAAGAAAGTGTTTTTGAAAATGAGCTTAGATTTGTGGTTGACACGTTTGTACTTACCAGCTGTATTGCACAGTGAGTAAGTCACAGATATTTCTCTTTAAAATGGTATATAAAGAAAGGAACGGAAGTGTATTAAATGCTTGCCGTACCCTGGGCCACACACATACATGTCAGAAAGACTGTGTTTACTCCATAGGAACAGTTTTCCTCGTTTAATAGAATGGAGTGATTAGCTGATCGTGCCAATAATACAGGAAGGAACAAGATGTGCTCGTACCCACCGTGCATTATAGAATCCCATGCTTTTTCAATGAATGCACACAGAGAAACATGCATCTTGTTTTGAATATGAACTCTTTTTTTTTTTGTATTTTATTTTTTTCTTATCAGTTACATTTTATTAACTCTATACCCCAGCTGTGTCCCGATCCCTCATTCCCTCCCTCATCTCCACCATGCCCCTTGCCAAGTCCACTGATAGGGGGGACCTCCTCCCCATTCCTCTGATCCTGTTTTATCAGGTATCTTCAGGACTGGCTGCAAAGCTCTCCTCTGTGGCCTAACAGGACTGCTCCTCCCTTGGGGGGTGGGGAGGCCAAAGAGCCAGTCATTGAGTTCCTGTTAGAAATAGCCCTTGTTCCCCTCACTATGGGAAACCAATTGGTTACTGAGCTACCACAGGCTACATCTGAGCAGAGGTTCTAGGTTACATTCATACATGGTCCTTGGTTGCATGTCAGTCTCAGAAAAGACCCTGTGCCCAGATATCTTTGGTCCTTGTGGAGCTCCTATCCTTTCCTCATCAGACTAACTCCCCTTCTTCCTTATGATTCCCTGTACTCTGCCAAAGGTTTGGTCATGAGTCTTTGCTTTGGAAACACTGCTAGTTAGAGTCTTTCCAATGCGCTCAGTAGACTCCTGTCAGTTTTCAATGTGCATCCCATCTGTCTTTCAAAACAAGGATTGATAATCTTACCCCATGGCCGCTCTCTTGATTATCTTTTTTAGGTGTGTAGATTTCATTATGTTTATCATATCTTATAGGTCTATATAAGTGAGTATATACCGTGTTTGTCTTTCTCCTTCTGGGATATTTCACTCAGGATGATCTTTTCTAGATCCCACCATTTGCCTGCAAATTTCATGATTTCCTCCTTTTTGATTGCTGAGTAGTATTCCATTGTGTAAAAATACCACACTTTCTGTACCCATTCCTCTGTTGATGGACATCTGGGTTGTTTCCAGGTTCTGGCTATTACAAATAAAGCTGCTATAAACATAGTTGAGCAAATATCCCTTTTGTGTACTTGAGCAAACTTTGGGTATAGAATATGAACTCTTAAAAGTACTAAAAATCCCAAAATTCATGTTACCTCAGCCTTTAGCAAACATTACAGAAACGGAAATCACTTTCTTTTTCATTATTAGGAGTACATATTTAAACAAAATTTCTTTCTTGGAGAATATCTTAGAGGTTACTTTATCATTATTTAATGTCACCATTCTTAGAACAATGTTAATTATTTGCTTCCGAGACTGCTTTAGGCGTTGAGTGAAAAATTCGGAGTGAAAGAATAAAACATGTCTTTACAAAATGGTCATAAAACAGAAGGTTTTAGGGTCATAAAACAGAAGCCTAAATAACAAGAAACAAACACAAAAACACAAGAGACAATCCCCTTCTGTCTAGAGTCAGTTTGCATGAATGATGGGTTTTTATGACTCTAGAAAACAGCAGTGTTTTCTTGTTGACATGCACTGTTCAGACTGGATTTCATAAAAGAACATAAGACAGAAATACTCTTCTCTTGAGGCATCTTGATTGGGGACAGATGGCTGATCTGGGTTTTGTCAATGGATGGGCCTATGGTGCCCATCAAAATATAATAGATTTTTTTTTTTTTTGCATGTCGGCTTTGTGGTTTTTACCCTTTACATCCTTCTAAGAAAATACCTTCAAAGGCTAAGATCAACTTTCCTGAATGAGGCTATCAAGGTATCGAAATGTTGCATCTTGTATTCATTTCTTTAGGTCTAGAGTCTCTCAATTTCCCTTTCGGATTCAGAGCTCTGGAACTATTTCACTCTAAACTACTTTCAAATATTTTCTCAAGCTCCAGGCTTTCTCCCAGACATCTTCTTCCAGCTAAATCTCACAACTGTATTAGACTCAGTTACTCAAAAACTTGATAACCCATCTTCTTTTTTAGACATGCCTTCCTAGTTTTTATTAATAGAAAACTCCTAAATTTTAGTATAGTGTTTCTCACATACTTGGTGGAACTGCTGGATTTTTCATTAGTTGTGATTGTCCCACTGCCCCTAATGAAATGTTAGGATGGCATAGAGATGAAGCTTTAAGAACAGTACTCTAATTACTTCAATGAGATTTTTTGTGAAGGAAGCTAAATTAAAGCATTTATTTTGAGGTTGGTGTACTTTTTCACATGTGTGTTTTTGTGTGTGTGTGTGTGTGTGTGTGTGTGTGTGTGTGTGTATGAGAGAGACAGAGACAGAGACTGACATACAAATAGAGAGAGAGACACACAGAGAGACAATTTAGGTGGTCAGCTGAGGTTCTGTGTGGGAGGTCTCCACAATGTAGTTAAGTGCACAGAAGTCGTTAGCTCTAGATATCAATGCAATTACACTATTGTGAGTCAGACTTACTACTGTTGCCATAGATGATTCCACATCTCAAAACTGACAGACACTAAAGATGTTTAGCTCTGATGTCATAGTCATTCACTGAGCCGAGCCAATGCAGAGTCTATTTCATTTAAGGATGAGATACACCTTTGTCTTAGAAGAAACCTACTGACAAATTCCTATCATGTTGATAATAGCTAAATGAATCACAGGAAATATGACTCCTTGAACACTGTTCAGCAACAAGCAATAATGTCTTGTAACATTTGCTGTCACACGAAGTGAGACATAGCTATAGACAATTGATCATGAAGTACAAGTGCTGAGGGGTAGAGGTCCGCCCCGGCCTCTCCCTTTCTTTCATTCTGAAATGCTAAGTCCTCTTGTATTTGGAGGGATGACCCTTCCTCAGGTGAGTGGTACTTAGTGGATGCTTTCATAATGAGTTAGGAGCAACAAAGGCAGAACAAAGACTACCAGCTAACTCTTTTTAATCATTTAAGGCTGTAGTGAGAAGCTGGTATCAGTCAATCACAAGACTGGCCTTCACTACTTCTCATGTCTGTTGCTCATTTGTTCTTGAGCTTCCTTGATCTTAGCTTTCAGGATTTTTGAGAAAGCATTATCTACTTTAGATAAAATACTCAGTCTATGCTGTTTACACTAATATTTATTTTTATTCATAATTACATTTATTTATTCATTTATTGAGACCTTTTGACAATGAAAGAGACCAAAAGATAGGAAAGATCCCAAGTTTTTAACAAATAACAATAAAAAACAAAACAAAACCAAACAAACAAACAAAACAGCTCACTACACAGCAGCTCGTGTGATAGACTCTTAATATGCTTCAAATTTGGGTCATGTGTTTTTCACTTTATTATATGAAGTTATTTAAAGGATTTCACAGAATTTTTCTAAAAGAAGAATTCTGCAATCAGATCATTCCACGGGTATCCTTTTCATTTGACCTTCAAGAACCACAACCTTGAAATCTTACCCAGTATTCAGAGCTGTGGTTTAGACAACAAATCCTGTAGCTATCTGAATATTAAAATCCACTGAAAGCTAAGGTTTCTTCTGCGCAAACCAGGGAGCCCATGGTATATTTAAATAAAGTTCTAAAATAAAACATACGTGAAGGTCTACATTTTTACTGTGAAGGTTCTTCAAGCTTTGTATGCATGTTTTCTTCCCCTGCCACTTTTATTCACCTTATAGTCTTCTGGGGTACACTCTTTGGCTGACACTTCAAGAAGGATAAATGACACCTTCTCTATCAGGGCTTCTTCAGCCACCTTCTTATGACAAAGAACACACACACACACACACACGAACCCACATTGATCATTGATCACTGACGCACACCACATATTTGTGCTTAGCAGTTTATGTGGAAACAAACAGCTGCCTCTAGTGTTGGAGACAACCAATGGTTTGTGAATTTCAGTGTCCAGTGCTTCCATCTAAATAATGTTAAAAGAGCAAATCTGCCTTCTGTTGTTGAGCTAGACTCATTTAAAGCCCAAGAAAATCCTTGAGGCTGTCCATCATAAGAGGCTTCTGCCACAGCTAAGGCTTGATGTTTTAGCTTAACATCCTAACCTGGGTGTTCATTTAGGAAATCTTAAACAAATCAACAGTAAGCAGCCACACCCCCCACATCTAACATATCTTTATATTTTGATATTTTTTTCTTCTTTCAAATGACAGCACATTGTCAGTCTGTGTTAATTATTCTGGCTCTTTCTGGCTAAACGCTGACACAATAGAAAGATGGAGGCAATTGTCCAATATTGCTCACTAAGGCAGCTCAAGCAAAAAGAGTCCTAGCCTCATTGTTATTTTCTTGTTAAGAGTAAAATGAACATGGGTGTAAACAAGGAAAGAGTTTCACAATCTCCCTTCAAAACTGAAGAGAATGCCATGTAGACTATAAACTAAGAACTTTCAATAAATAAGCAGCAGTGTGTATCTGTCAAGGGAGAATTCATTGCTTATTAATCACAAACTTGGTTTATAATGGTTTATACTTGTTTCAAAGCCCCAGTTTCCAACCCCCAAGTTAGCAGCATTTTTTTTTCCTAATTAAATTGGATTTCTTCCAGAATGTTTCAGCACAGTCACTGAGATTTATTATTCTTATTTTTTTTTCCACGTGGAGAGAGTAGTATAAACAGCAGGTCTAAAGATTTTCCTTCAACCAACCTTAAAACTTTAACTGAAGAGTTCTCCTCTGTATTAATGTATTCCAGCCAGCTGACAAGATAATGCACCTGTGATGCCCTGTATCTGATCTAACCTTTTGTCTTTGTCAGGAAAGGCAGGATTTCTCACAGAGATATCTGAGTTTAAAGAATACAGCTCACCACTTGAATATCATAGCTGGGAGTTTGACATAGTATGTATAGTTACGTTCTGGTATAGACATTTATCTTTTAATATGATACGGTCAGATCTATGAAAGAATAAATACACTAACTAAAGTTGTGTTCCTAGATTTTAACTGCTAAAGTAAAGAGGTTTTAATGAAAAACAAATCTCAACTTGCGTCATTTTTAGTTTTTTTTTTTGACAGATTTCTGCTTTTGATAGACTATCTTTCATTACCACAAAAAGAATTAAAACATTTCTCAGCTATAATTTTATCAGCAATAAGATCAGCTGATCCTTTTTTTCCCTTAAGCATGCTTGGCTTGTTCTCCTGATTAGTGATAATGTTTAATATTCAATTCTTATTAAAGTCTTATTTCAGAAGAAAACTAGTTACAATTTCATTTGCAATTTCAAGAGAAGCATTTTATTTTCATTATTTCATGTATTCTGAAAAGCAGGCACTAAATGTTGTTAGAATAGGGGACTGTAGCAGCATGCACAGAATATCCACACGTCCTAGCCAGAAGGTCGCAGTACTGAGAGGGAAAACGAGACACGATCCCCCATCCCTAACCGAGAAGCTATCCCCAATTCACATCTGCCTGATAACAATTATTAGTTTTTTCCAGCGGTGTCCCACTGGGTATATAAACTACAATTAAGGGAAGGCCACATATCCAGCCACAGGTGGCCATCACAAAGCCACCTCAATGCTCTTTATAAATTTCTGTCTCTTATTGCCTTACTTGGGCTTTTTATGGGGGGGGCGTCACTGATCTTTTGCTTACATATTACAGTTTCCTATTCTGTGTTTCTATGTGTTATGTTTGTGTATGTGTGTATGTGTTTGTGTGTGTGTGCACCTACGTGCATGCTATATTTCTAACATTTATTTTTGTTTTGTTCCTGTGTGTTTTCTAAAGAGGCAGAGAAAGGCAGGATGGAGTTAGAAGAGTAGGGAGGTTAAAAGGACCTAGGAAGAGATGAGGAAGGGGAAACCAGGATCAGAATATATTGTACAGAAAAATATTTTTATTTTATTTTATTTTGTTTTGTTTTTTTTTTTCATATTAGTTACATTTTACTAACTTTGTATCCCACCTGTATCCCCCTCCCTCATTCCATCCCAATCCCATCTTCCCTCCCTCATCTCCTCCTGCCCCTTTCCAAGTCCACTGATAGTGGGGAACCTCCTCCCCTTTCATCTGACCCTGGTTTATCAGGTCTCTTCAGGACTGGCTGGAAAGTCCTCCTCTGTGGCCTACCAGGGATGCTCCTCCCTCAGGGTCAGGGGAAGGTCAAAGAGGATGCCATTGAGTTTATGTCAGAAATAGTCCCTGTTCCCCTTACTAGGGCACCCACTTGGATAATGAGCTGCCATGGGCTATATCTGAGCAGGGGTTTTAGGTTATATCCATACATGGTCCTTGGTTGGAGAAACAGTCTCATAAAAGACCCCTGTGCCCTGATATATTTGGTCCTTGTGGAGCTCCTGTCGGAAAAATATTTTCAAAAATGAGAACTCGTGTAACAAATCTTTTAAATAACTTACTTTCCCAAAGTAGCATATATGAAAGTTTGTTTGTACAGCCCTATAGCCAATCCTTCTCTTCATTATTTTTGTCCTCTTTGTCTTGGCAACTATATAGAAGTAAAATGTACTTCGGTAATGCATTATTATTTGAACAAAATCAGCATTTCAAAGAACTTTTTCTTATGCTTTTTTAAATTTTTATTTTACTTACTTGTTATTAATTTATTTGTTGTATGAGTGATTGTGAGGGTGTGTGTGTGTGTGTGTGTGTGAGTGTGTGTGTGTGTGTGTGTGTGTTTGTGTGTAAAGGTGTATAGTCACATTGCGTATGTGGAGATCAAGTTGATTCTCTTCCATTAAGTGGGTTTCAGGGATCAAATCCAGATCCAGGTTTGTCTGTCTTGGAGGCAACTGCATGCCAAGCCATGAAGGCACATATATATATATATGTGTGTGTGTGTGTGTGTGTGTGTGTGTGTGTGTGTGTGTGTGTATACACATATATACACACATATACATATATTTCACCTATGGTACTAGAACTCAAGTTGTATCTTTGGACCAATGTATCATTTACTTCTGCAGCAGTAATTCCACAGCAACCACCAGAAATTAAGAGGCACAGGGTTCGTGATAACCAGCAGAAACTGACTTGGCATGACATATTTTTAAATTTAGAAAATATCTAGAAAAAGGATTAATCTTTAGGTGTAAAAAAGAAAATACCTGCATGATTGTGCACTACATCCGCATACACTAACTACTAACAGGTACCCCGTGGTACATCCAAGTACACAACAATACGTGGAATTCTACCAATCTGAGGTTTGCATTGCTGTTCTTGATCTTAAAACAGGTGCTGTACTATAAGTCCTCTGTAATGTAAGGTTGAGTCTTATATTCTCTCTCTCTCTCTGTGGTCTTAGTGTCAGGGAAATTATCACATAGAACTACAGAAAATCATTTTATTATAGAGTTAATAAAAGAAAAAAATCATTAATCTTTAAATAAGGTTATGTTTAAGTTTGTTCACAAAGTATTTTCCCTAATTAAAAGCATTTTGTGGTCAAAGCTAAAAATTTAAATTTAATAACAATTAAATATAAACTAGTATGATTGAATAGTGAGAAGTAATATTTGTGAAAATAGATCTGTGAAATCATATAGACTTCAATATAATCAACTTTGCAAAACCTGTCATCTTGCAATGCTTTAAATTTAAAATATGAATGGTGGTGATCTAATTTTAATCACTAAGTTTCTGGCAGCATAGGAGAAGGAAAATCGCTGTTCCTGTAAGTATTCTGACCAGAATGACATTATTCTTGTAACTGTTAAAATATTATAAAATACAGCATATGCTACATCTGGTTTTCTCTTTGGCTCTTTAAGATACAATTCTAGGTCTATTTATTTTTCAGACTATTTTAACTTTGTAATTGCTCCTAAGTTTTTGAGTCATTGACATCCTACATAAGCAGGACAATTTTCCATGCACATAATGACTCTGTGTATGATCACTACATAGCTCACAAGCTGACTCCAGAGTGCAGTCTAAGGGGATGGTAGTGGTTTTCTGGTTTATGTAATGCAAATATTCTGTTAATATGCCCACTCTAAAACATTTCTGGAGGTCACCAACAAGAGCCCCCCATACTTAAAGTAACAGGACTTTCTCTCCACAAGCAGCTCATACTCTCACTGCAGTTCAGAGTCCTCACTTTGCTCTTGTGGTTTCTAAACAGTAGTTATTTCATAGTTTCAACATGGGGAAGACCACAATTAAACATATCTAGAAGAACAAGTTTTGGTGTGCTGTGTACTCAGGAAATTCTATACTGAACTCAGATAATTATCACTATACAGATTAAAGACCCATCAAATCTATTAAAACAAAGCAGTTCAACTCCTAGTTTTGCTAATTTTTTCCATTCACTTTGTTCAGTCAATATTTATTTTATTGTTGTTCTGTGAGGCTAGGTGGACAAGATATACAGAATAAAGTTCTTATGTGGTCCCTGACACCACTGAAGGGAGGTACATTCAGTGTCTATCAATCTATAAATATGAGAATGCCTCTCTTGCTAATATTTTAAGACAACCTTCTGTTTACCATATGGTCTTATGATAACTCTTGTAATTCAGTTTGGCAGTCAATTCAGCTTTGTTTTAGATGTCCCATAAGTATAAAATAGAGCATGCATATGGATAGTGAAATGGAAAGAGAGTCTAAAAGAGTGGGTGAAAGTTTGAAGGTTACCACAAAAAGACATAACATATACATACAAATGCTTGTAAAAACAGATGTAGTACTTGGTTTTCTATTGCTTGAACTGTAAGAATATGTCTTGTGGTCATGAATATGCAGAATGACTAACCAGTGGAGACTTGTTTTATCTCCCAAGAAATCTCCCCAAGGTTATGTGAGTGTTCCCTGTCAAAACTGGGGCTGAGTTTTCCCCTGCTGAGAACATAGCTTCAGGCTCATTAAGTATTCCCCACCACCAATGCACAGGCTAAACATAACTTTGGAAAATGAATCAAGGAGACTTCTAATGTAGGGTTTTAATCAATGGCCAATTCATTAATAAAATATCATGGTACTCATTAGCAATATCAATCAGCCTGGCCTTGCTTGCCTTCATACGCATTTCATTCTATGATGCATCTCTGCAGCCTGGTTAGACCTGCGAAACAAAATGCCTCCTCAGTGTAACTTTCAAATGACATCGCATGTAAGTTTGGGTAGCGTCAAACAGCATAAACAGATGCAGAGAAAGCCTTAGCCTCTTTTTCTTTCTTTCTTTCTTTCTTTCTTTCTTTCTTTCTTTCTTTCTTTCTTTCTTTCTTTCTTGGTAGAAACTTAAGGAAAAAAATATAGATGAATGGGACAGTTTTCAGTAGTCAGGTGCAGCTTCATCCAAGAATCCTGGCAGAGAAAGCTTGGTTCCATAGCTATGGCCCCCACTCCATGCAAAACAAATTTCCTGTGATTAATATTAAAAAATAAAAATTATTTAAAAAATTTCCCTTTCTTCACGAAAAGTAGCTACATCAAACAAATAACCAGGATGAAAGGAAAATCTGCATTACATCCCCCAAATGCATCAACAGTTACTAGGAAATTGTATATTTAAGTGTGCTAAGTGGCTTCCTTTAAAAAAAAGATTAAATGATTAAAAATATTTGTTTTATATTATTTTCTAAGTTTTTGATTGTTTGTTGATTTGTTTGTTTGGTTTGGTGGGAGACTTGATACATGACACCATTTCTCAAATGACTGTCTAAGTGAAAATGTCTGAAGATGTTTCGTGTGATAAATTGGTAAAAAATTCATTACGAGGGAACAGACTTAATGAAAGATTTTCTAAGCAAGACTCTGTGTGGTAGAGTTTAATATGTATAAATTAAATCTTCTACTTGGAAACATACTAATAAAAGCAATGAATTAAACATCAGGACCAAGATATTCAGGCTTATTAATATGGTGTAACTCTATTTAGCAAACCCTAATTTGTGGAATGCTGATGATACCAGTAAAATTAATAACTAGGAAGAAGTAGATCCAGAAAATACAAATATATATTACATTAAACTTTAAATTTTAATAAACATAAAATAGAGTA
Source organism: Psammomys obesus (assembly GCF_907164565.1). Classification (NCBI taxonomy): domain Eukaryota; kingdom Metazoa; phylum Chordata; class Mammalia; order Rodentia; family Muridae; genus Psammomys; species Psammomys obesus. The sequence goes on along the minus strand of NW_026588752.1, from coordinate 16,784,672 downwards.
TTCAAAGTTGAAAGTAAAAGAAACTTGATAATTCTGAGCAGGTATCATGATATGACAATCATGGATATAGAAGCACACATTACTAATGTTAAATTACCAGTCATGTTTTGGAGACTAAAAATGGCAAGGATAAGTTCTCAGAAAGAAAAAAAAAAATCCCATTTATCTTTCAAAATTCTGAGATTTTAGATGTTGTATTTTCAAGCCATCCAGTAACATGCATCGTGCTGATACTGACCACCAACACTGAAATGAACAGTTTCACGATGCATTAGAGACATGAGGGTGATAAATGTGTTGTTTTCCATTTTGCTATCCATTCATCACAATAATTCTTTCTCATGCTAGAAGTTTTAATGAAAGGTGCATTAGAATTTTGAGTGCTTTTTAAATGTCAGGCATTGTTCTAGGTGATGGGGACACAGGGGTGACTGAGACAGCCATGTATTCAGCCATTATGAAACATGGTTTTTTTGTGACATATAAAGAACAATTAAATAAAGTGACAAGTGACAAAAGAAAAAATAGTTTAATGAAATTGAGGATATGTATTAGAGAGAATGACTTTTTCCTGACCTGCAGGGATAGAAATACACAGGAATGACAAATCAAACCTTGTAGGTATAATGGTTTTCTTACTATTTAATTGAGACTTGAGATCAGTTTGAAGGATTGATTTACCTAGATAAGATTCTTATATATTACCCACACTCAACTAATCCTAAAGCCCTACTCTGGCCAAAGCTGAGGCCCACCGTGACTTCTGTGTTCAAATCAATGCTTACATTCTGTTTTCCAGAACAATTTTGTTGTAGGTACACTTTGGGGCAAGTATTCGAAATATTATCTGTTAGGTTCCAAATAGGCAGCATGTAGAAAACATGTGTCATTTGTAAAATAGTCAAGTCACAAAGGAATTTGGTTATTGTTGGATTATGGTAATTGTTCTTACTTAGAGAGAAAGATGGAATTTAGTGTTAAAAAACCTTGAAAGTAAAGTAAAACAATTGAAGATTTGAATGAACACAACAGAGGAAAGAAAGCCAGAAGATGCATCGAGTTTCAAATTTAGAAAAAAAAAAAATCTCTCTCCTCCCCACCTCTCTCTCTCTCTCTCTCTCTCTCTCTCTCTCTCAGAGAAGCGTACCCAGCACACACAATGCATATCTAGCACACATACACAACACACAATCACAAATACACACAGCAGTGCACACAACATACATACAGAACACACACACAAACACACACTGAAATGAAGTTAGCTGTACTTGTGTGGGCATCTTGGTCATTGAGAGGAGAGGTCTGAAAATAGCAGGTGCCAGATTTCGGGGGAATTCTATGAACCTGGGAAAGTGGTCCACAAAGATTACTTTTAGAGAAGTCTGATATTTAAGAAAAGGACTCTTCAGTGGGATATGTACACTTACTCACACACTGCATCTTTTAAATACATTTTAAATCATTTTAACCATCACTGAAATGTGAATGTTCCATAACAATAATATATCCCCTTTGTCTATTAGATTTTTTTTTCCTTAATGAAGTATAAAATGATGGTAGGTCTGATGATGATGGTCGTTTTGCTTTGATTAAGTACTTCTATCCATGGTAAATAATAATAACAAGTTAGGAAACCTTTGGGTGAGATAATTAACCTCCAAGAACCTGAGTCTCCATTTTTAAAAGAAGAAAAATATAAAAGCAATTCATGCAATTGTGAGTACCAAATAAGAAAAAAATTATGTAAAGGTGCTTTGTAAAATACTGAGGATTACAAAACGGTAGAGATATAATAATCATCATTGGCCTGAGCAGGCTTGCTCTTTGGTTTCAAGATATAGTGTACTTAAGCAGGGAAAATAGATTGATTGTTCTGAAATTAACTTAGAGCATCCATCAACTGCAATTCACTCCATAAGGAAAAACAGAACACAACAAAGTAATATAAGATTTGCTCTTAGTTCAAAGAATATTATTGAGGTGTTAACATTTTTATGGGACCCAGGAGTAACAGAACATGCAAAGCGTAGAGACGCACACTCATCTGAATTGACTGATTTCATGGGACTTTTCCTGGATATATATGATCATGAGATGGGCTACACAGTATTTTTTTCTAGTTTCCTGTCCGGTCCAAAAAAAAAAAAAAGAGAGAGAGAGAGCTATCATTTCAAACAGTACTTTTACTTGCCAGAATTTCATACTGCCCTAAGATATAGTGTAGGAGATAAAAATTCTGACTCCACAGATTCTAGGTCAAAATGGATGGAATGATTGCAAGAACAAAAGGAAGAATTACGGAACTTTACTAGGAGACAGCTGTAGCTTCTGACCTTAGGCCATCCACTTAATCTCTCCTGTTCTGCATCTCTCTTAGGCTCCTAACCTGTAAAATAAGATCCATGATTCCTGATAACTACATCTGGTTATCATGCTACAGCCCACATATCTCCATTGGTCAGCTCATAATGTTCATATCTACTTCCACAAAAGAGTTAGGATTTGGTTAAAATAAATCACGTGAATCTAAGTTGAGTATTTGTCTGGGCAGCCGTGTTTTTAAAAGAAGTGTAATGACGAGGACCTGCAATTGTCACATTTCAAGTAACCGTCCACAGGCAGAAAAGGAAATGAGACAGAGGACACACCGTGAACGTGGCTGAGAACTTACCAAGCTGGTAAATATTAGTTTCTGAATATAGAATAGTGTGAGTAAATAATAGCAAGACAGTGTGCGCATTAAAGTAAATATCAATCAAGATGGAATTAACAGGGTTGTTATTGTCAAAGGTGATTTCCTGTGTTACATCTATTCCCTTCATCCTGAATTTCTCAAAATATTTTTCAACATTAGCTTTCCATTTTATTGTTACTTTCACATCTAAAAGAGAAATTGGAATGCCTATTTGTAGGAATTCCTTTTGAGGTCAGATCGTCTTTCATCAGGGACTCTTTGGACATTAGAGTTGTTGGTAATAAAAGGTAACAGTTACCCAGCACTTTGCTGAATTGCTAGAAAAGCTATTTATGCTCTGTAATTTTTACATGCAATGACCCTCTAAATTATACAGAATATTGAGACATTATAATTAAAGTGAACAGCATAGTCTCTTTTCAAGAACTGATATATTTATGATAGGATTTTTGATCGTTTAATTTTTGAGACAGGACCTGATGGGTGAACGCTGGCCTCTACCTCTACGTTAGGCTGCTACCCTCTAGCTAAGGGTGGCCTTCATTTTCTTCATCCTTTGCTTGTACTTCCCAAAGTGCTGAGATTACAGGCATGTGCTACCTTTTATCCTATGAGAGACTTTGCATAACATTGATCATGGAGATCCTGAACAAAACTTCATTTGGCATTTTATATTCACTATCGAGGAAACTTCTCTTTGGCAAAAATGCTGCCCTAAACAGTCACTGTCAGTATGTTACCTTCTGCTTCAAAACTCTCTGCAAGCTACCCATGCTTACACAGAATAAATACAAAAGCTGCTTTATTTCGAAAGCCTGCTGTTATTTCAACTTCCACTTCTCTGCACAGATCATTCTCCACGAATCTTGATAATGGAAAGTCTGGATTCACCCTGACTTATGAGATCTGGACAAAACCCAGTCAGTGGTTTTGGAATGATAATCCATATCTAGTTTTCAAACAACGATGTGAATTATTTCAAGGCAGAGTAAGTGAATATCAAAGAAAACTGCTCCAGGAGATGTAGACTGGTCCTCTTGTAACTGTAAGAAGATATACTACTTCTCATGAAGTAGTATATGAAACACATGAAGGTGAGCAGTGTTCAGTCAGAAGAGAGACCGAGTCCTGTCAGCATTGTCTAAAATCCTGGATGAGGCTTAAATCCACTGTACATTCTCAACCATCAGTCAATCCTATCCTTTTCTAGGCTCTCTTGTAGATTATAACTCCTTTAAGAGCAGAATTGTCTCAAAAGGATCCGTAGATCATTTTCAACCTTGTTATGTTTTATTATGATAATGATTAATGTACCAATGTATCTGAAATAATCTTCCTAAACAGAGGAATGGTTTGGCTTGCCTGACAGATCAGAATGATCTGTCCAGAACTGGGTTGGCTTTTGTGTCTGTAAGCAAAGCAACACATCATATTGTTAGCATGTGTTGAGAAAGCTGTTCACCTCTTAGCTAGAAAATGAAAAAGAAAAACAAACAAACAAAATGAGGAAGAGACTGGTTTCATAATTTTCTTAAAGGGTCAATACCCAATGGCTTAAATTTCCCCAGCAGGCCTCCTCTCTCTCTCTCTCTCTCTCTCTCTCTCTCTCTCTCTCTCTCTTTCAGTTTATTTAGTTTACATCTCAAGGGTCCCCCCTTCTTCCTCTTCTCCCAGTCCTTACACCCTCTTTCTTCTCCCTCCCCCTTCCCCTCTTCTTTCCCCCAAGAAAAGCAGCACCTCCCCTCCCCCCATGCCACCCCCACCTCCCAGCACATCAAGTCACATCAGGACCTAGCATATCCTCATCCTCTGAGGCCAAGCAAGTCAGCCCTGCCAGGGGTAAGTTATCCAAAACCAAGCAATAGAGTCCATGTTAGAAACAGCCCCCCTCCGCTTCCACTCACAAGGTGCCCCATAGGAAGACCAAGCTGCCCATCAAACTCATATGTGCAGGGGACCTAAGTCCAGACCATGAATGTTCAGTAGTTGATGTCTCAGTCTCTGTAAGCCTCCATGGGGCTGGGTTAGTTGTCTCTGTTGGCCTTCTTGTGAGGTTCCACTCTCCTTTAGCTCCTTCTGTTTTTTTTAATTACTATTATTTTTTACAATTCATTCACTTTGTATTACAGTTGTAGCACCCTCCCTCATCTCCTCAGGTTCCCACCCTCCTCCCTCTTTCTCTCCTATTCCTCTTCCATAGTTCACTGATAGAAGTCCTCCTCCCCTACTGACTAACCCTAGCCTATCATAAGGACTGCCTGGATCTTCTTTCTCTGTGGGTTGGCTAGGTCACTCCACCAGGGAGAAGTGATGAAGGAGCAGGCAACCATGTTCATGTCAGAGACTGTCTCTTCTCCCCTTATAGAGGACCCACATGGAGACGGAACTGTCTATGGGCTACAACTGAGCAGAGGTCCTTCCATCTTTCCTCCAACACTTCCACAGTATCACTGAAGCACCGCCCCATGCTTGGCTGCAAGTCTCAGCATCTGTCTGGATGGCTGCTGGCTGGAGTCTCCCAGACAACAGTCAAGTTAGGGTCTCATCTCTCAAATGTTTGCACTGCCTCCTTACAGTGGCCAGAGGCAGGCCAAGGCTATGATACATATGCTTTTAAGAACAATCATAATTTAAATTAGTTCATGCTCAAGCTAACATTTCTCAATAGTTGTCTTTGCAATGAATTAAGACACACAGAACTCCAATCCTTTTCATATCACTGAGTTGTTTAAAATGAAAGATACTAACCTGCAGACAGGAGCCTATCAGAGTTGCCCTCTGAGAGGCTCTACCTGGCAGCACCTCCAAACGGATGCTGAGACTCACAGCCCAGCAGTGGTAGATGCATAGGAAATCCTGGGGAAAGTGGGAGGAAAGAGTAAAGGACCTAAGGAGCCAGGAGCTCCACAAGGACAACAGAGCCAACTAACGAGCACCCAGAGGGGTTTGCTGAAACTGAAGCATCAACCAAAGACCATCTATGAAACGGACCTAGGCTCCCTACAAAGATATAGCAGATGGGCAGCTTAGGCTTCAAATGGGTCCTCTACCAAGGGAAGTGGGGACTACATGAGACAAGGACTCACTTGCAAGCTTTTTGATCACTTCCCCCTGTTGGGACTGCCTTACCAGGCCACAGGGGAGGAGGCCATGCTGAGTCCTGATGCAACATGATGAGCTGGGATGGATGGAAAAGGGAGCTTCCCTTTTCTGAGCAAAAGGGAAGGAGGAGGGGGAGAGAGAAAGGGTGGAACCACAAGGGGAGGGGGAAAGGGGCTACAAGGATGTAAAGTGAATAAAATAAGTAAATGAGAAAAAAGAATGAAAGTGGAAGCTGTCTCAAAGATTTTAGAAAGTGAAACAGCTTAATTACCACATAAACAACACTGGAAACACTAAGAAATTCCTGAAATGATAGAGCAATATTTTATGGGGTTGTTTTGTTGTACACACACACACACACACATACACACACACAAATTTATAGTGTCCATCTGTCTATGTGTGCGGGCATGTGTGTGCATGTGTGTGCAAATATCAGAGGAAAACATGTAGGAGAGTTGTTTCACTTATTCCGTCTTGTGAAAGTGTTCAAGCTCTGGCCATCAGCTTGGAAGCAAGCACCCTTCCCCACTGAACCATTTTGCAGTCCTAGAGTTGCACAGAATTTTAAGACTCAGTTTAATCTTCTTTATTCTCTGACAAACTATGGCCAAAATCTGTTAGTTTTCAAATTTATTTATTGCAGTTTATTCACAATGTCTCGCAGCTGTGTCCCCCTCCCTTGTCTTCTCCCACTCCCACCCACCTTCCTCTTCTCCCCCTATGCCCCTTCCCTAGTCCACTGATAGGGGACATCCTCTTCCCCTTCTATCTGACCCTAGCCTATCAAATTTCATCAGGGTGGCTGCATCATCTTCTACTGTGGCTTGGCAAGGCTGCACCCCCAGGAGTCATTGTTCAGACTGAAACTCATAGCCAAACTTTTGGCAGAGTGCAGAAAACCTTACGGGAGAAGAGGGGGATAGAATGACCTGGAGGGAACAGGAACTCCACAAGGAGACCAACAGAGCCAAGTACCTGGGCCCAGGGGGCCCTGCTGAGGCCGATACTCCAACCAAGGACCATGCATGGGAAGGACCTGCTCAGAGGAATCCCATAGGCTGCTCAGTTTCCAAGTGGATTCTCTAGTAAGGGGAGTAGGAACTGTCCCTGACAGAGTCTGTTCTTAATTTTGAAAGCTCAAATTAATAGATAAAATCACCTCTTGTAATTAGTTTGGATTGATGTTCCATCAAAACAGCTTTGAAGTAGCCAAGATCATTACAATGATCACAAATACACACTTGCTTATAGGTAACAAAGAAAGGGACCCAATTTAATGTTAGCTCATGAACTTTTTCTGCTTTTATTTGTGAGCTAAACTCATGAACACACACACACACACACATGTGCAAACACACGATACACACACACAATGCACACACATAGGGAGAGATGAAGAGAGAGAGAGGAAAAACTACATGAGAAGCATATGTCTACATTTCTTACACTGTAATATTCAATTATCTATCTTACATCTATAGGGAGTTCTTATTTAATTATAATAATCTAAAAGTCAGTACGGTTACTGATTCATATGATACAGGTAGAGATTGAGGCACAAAAATATTAAATCATTCAAGTGAAATGTTAAATTGTGTGCCAATTTAAAATTTTAAAACTGTCTACGCAGATAATATACTCTCTCTCTCTCTCTCTCTTTACAGTCTTAACTTAATCTGAACCATTTCTATGAACTGAATGACACATTGATTTCTCAGAAATAAGCATAGTTCCCTCTAGGTCCTTCCATCTTCTCCCAACTCTTCTACAGGACCCCAGAGCTCTGCCCCATGCTTGGCTGCAAGTCTCAGCATGTGTCTTAATCAGCTGCTGGCTGGAGCCTCCCAGACTACAGTCAAGTTTGGTATTTTTCTGTCTGCAAACTTAACATAGTATCATTATTAATCTCAGGGGTTGGCTCTCTACCTTGGAGTAGGTCTCAGGTTGGGCCAGATATTGGTTGGACTTTCCCTCAATCTTTGTTCTCCTGTTAACTATGCATGTCTTATAGGCAGGGTAATTTTTGGATCACAGACTTTATAGGTGGGTTGTTGTTCCCCTCCTTCCAGTAATCGTACCTGGCTAAGAGTTGGTCACTCAGTCTTCATGCCCCTTTCTCCCCATTAAGAGTTTCAGCTAAAGTCACATCCCCACAAGAAGACCAACAGAAACAACAAACACAGTCACATGGGGGATTTTAGAGACTGAGACATCAACTAAGAAGAATGCATTATCTGGACTTAGACCCCCTGCATACACGTAGCCTATGGGTTGCTTGGCCGTCATATAGGTTGCCTGGCGAGTGGAGTGGGAGGGGTGTTTCTAACTTAGGCTTTATTGCCTGCTTTTGGATAGTTTCTGCCTTGCAGCACTGCCTTGCCTAGCTAGCCTCAGGGTATGAAGATATGCTCAGTCCTGATGTGACTTGATGTGCTGGAGAAGGTTGATATGAGGAAGGGGAGTTCTCCTTTTCTGGGGGAAAGGGCAGAGAGGAAGTGGAAAGGAGGGAAGTGGGGGATGAGAGGAGAGGAGGGAAGGGGCACCCTTGGGATGTAAAATAAATTAAAAATGAAAATAAAAATAAATTAAAAATAAGAAGTAAGTATAGTCACATTGTGTTTGGAGATTGAAAAGATCAACCCCCACCTTCCTATTTGTTTGAATAATTCTTAAAAATCTAAGAAGCCTTTCTCTGACTTCCTCTCCAAATTAAATTTAAATCTACGTGAAGAACACAAATTGACCAAATGTGTTTTTATAATCCGTATTACACCATCTAAGTAGAAGTTATCCATCAAATGTTTAGAAGTTGAATTAGAATTTCTTTTCTTGTTTGAGTGTTTCAGTATTGCTATAATTTTCTGTTTTGTTAATGTGTTATATGTGAGAAAGTCAGAAATAAGGAAACTTAAGGACAGTTGAATGACTGGACATACTTTGTAGATAATGAGTTTCAATGAATAATACAAGCTCTCAAGTCAGGGGACATTTTACAAGCTCTGCTGTAAATGTAAGGAAGCCTATTTGGTTGAAAACAATGCTCAAGTGTGGGAAAATTGAATTGTCTGAGTATATTGCACAGTTACTTGTCTGCTGACCCTGAAGAGTTTTAATGCGTTTAAGACTATCTTTTCTGTGTGTCATGATACACATCAAATCATAGAGCCCACAACCACAGTTTCTGATTTTGACAAATTGACTCTGGTAGTATCTTCATTAGCAAGTTTACCTTCCTACAGGATGGACAATACAGGTTTTCTTGTGTCTACTATAGAAGTTTGTCCCAAACTGTCTGAGCAATTTGACAACCTTTTCTAACAATTTTCAATAATGTCAATAATGCCGTGGTTTGAGACTTAATTTAATTGTCCTCTGAGCCTCAATTCATTCCTAACATGATCCTCAGAATGGTTGAAATCTTTATCTTACAGTTGTTTATACGTTCATCGCTAAGTTAAACTGTTAACTTAGCATTATAGGTTGGAATATAAGTCTACGAATGCCAGAACATGCAACATTCCCATGCTCTGAGAAATAGTAATTTCATCCCTTGCACTTAAATAGCTTTTTGCTTGAACTGGGTCTTTTCCCAATATTTACATAAAACAAATTTCTTGAAAACAAAAGAGAGAGAGAGAGAGAGATGGCAGGTGTTTAATTTGTTTTTACAAGAAATTTCTAATACTTACACAATAAATTTTATAAAAATCATCCATGTTATAAGGAACCTTGATAGGAAATTTGAATGTATGAATTTTGTCTTAAGAATGAAATAGAAGAAAATGTGTGCAAATGGTGGTAGTTATACAGAAATTGAGAAGACCGTATTTTAGTTGAGTTTTCTGATCCAACAACAGCCCCTATGTGTGAAACTAAAAAACAAAACAAAACACCTTGAAGGAGTAGAATTGGAAATTCTCTAATAAAATAATTTCAAAATGGTTATTACTGTTTGTCCTTCTTGGTTTCTCCTTAGAGTGCGGTAAAGTAAAATGTAATTGTGTGAATCATCTCTTGTGGGAAAAAAAAAATCGAATGCGCTTAAATCTTCAGAGCACCGTCTTTATGGATTACACAGATGTGTATACAACTTGTTGGGAGAGCTGAGAATTTTTCTGAGAAAAGTGATTATATGGAATAGGAGTGATGCTTTTTTCTCTCTTTTCTTAAAAAAAACACAGTTAATAGAATCACACTAATTTCTGGTAGATGGTCACAGATTCTAAATGTGAGATTGTGCCCTCATCGAGCACTATACATATTGAACAAAAAAGGAAAGGCCATTCTAAACGAGGATTGATCATCTTACCCCATGTCCACTCTCTTGATTATCTTTTTTAGGTGTACTGGAAAGACTCTAACTAGCAGTGTTTTCAAAGCAAAGACTCAAGACCAAACCTTTGGCAGAGTACAGGGAATCATAAGAAAGAAGGGGAGTTAGTCTGATGGGGAAAGGATAGGAGCTCCACAAGGACCAAACATATCCGGGCACAGGGTCTTTTCTGAGACTGACATGCAACCAAGGACCATGTATGAATGTAACCTAGAACCTCTGCTCAGATGTAGCCTGTGGTAGCTCAGTAACCAATTGGTTTCCCATAGTGAGGGGAACAAGGACTATTTCTAACAGGAACTCAATGACTGGCTCTTTGGCCTCCCCACCCCCCAAGGGAGGAGCAGTCCTGTTAGGCCACAGGGGAGAGCTTTGCAGCCAGTCCTGAAGATACCTGATAAAACAGAATCAGATGAATGGGGAGGAGGTCCCCCCTATCAGTGGACTTGGCAAGGGGCACGGTGGAGATGAGGGAGGGAGGGAGGGACTGGGAGGGAATGAGGGATCGGGACACGGCTGGGGTACAGAGTTAATAAAATGTAACTGATAAGAAAAAAATAAAATACAAAAAAAATAAAAAAAAAAAAGGAAAGGCCAAAGTGGATAATATGCTCTTGAAAATTGCTGTGTAAACTCTACGCGGCAGCATAGTTCAGCTGATAAGTGTTAAGAGTATTATTTTACATACATATTTCCCAATATTGAATGTAAGGTTTTTTTTTTCTGCCTATAATTAGAGCTCCAATTTACTTAGGGAAAGAATAATTATAGAATAATAATTAGAATGTGCACCTCATAATGGCTAGAATACATATCCATTTTCTTGGTTAAACGCTACAGAAAACACATACTTGCTTAAAAGAAAGCACAACGTATCTTCAGATAACATACTAGTTCAATAATTTTAACTTGAAATTCAGTGTGAATGGGTGTTTCATATCTGCATATGCTAATACTGAAAGTAGCTTCAGTGTACACAAAGTATTTTAAACTGTATCCTTTCATGCAAAGTTCTTTGAAATTCTTGATTTGTGATCCAAAACAAGGAAGAGTATCTGTTCGGGTCTCACTCTCTCTCAAGTGCTGAAATTTGTGCCAGCATTTTAATACATTTGTGAGTCATATGAACTAGATATTTCCTGTAATAGAACATTCGGTCATGTTTTTATATTTTCACATCTGCCTATGCTTTACATGTTTTCTTCTTTTACCTTGGGGAATAGCCAAAGTATCGACACTAGTTGATTATACTTTTTTTCAAATCAAATGGGCATTTGTGCTTAGTGGTTAAAATCTAGTGTGTTAAGAGAAAACCAATATGCATTGAGTAGATGTCTCGTATAGTGTTGCATTTCCTTTGTGGCCCCAAATGGTCTACAGGAAACAGAGAAGGCCTTTTATTAGGTTTATTAGGTTTTATTAGGCCACAAGTATACAACTGTGAATGTTGCTGTGATTTTCCTGGTGGCAATCCCTTTGTTCTGCAAGAAGAACATCAGTTGCACAAGGAATTATACAGTTGTTACTATGTGGCATAATTTTTAAACGTTGATCATGCAAGCTTTTCTGATGTAGTTACATTATCACCATTATATAGCCTTTATTTAGTTTAAGTGCTTCCAATATGTATACCCAACATTAGTGTACTCAACTATGTAGCTACACAGAGAAACCCTATCTCTGAAAAAAGAAAATAGTAGGAAAACCCAAAGCCTCATAGCATTCATCCCAGAATGCTTCTTGACTCCATTTTATTTTTTCAGGCTAACTTGAATGTAGTTAAAGCCTTACTAAGATATATATATTGCTATTACATCATTTTCAATTATGTAATTCCAGCATTTGTGTCACCTTAGAGAATTAGAGGTCCTCAAGTTCCTAAACGATGGCTCACCAAGACTTAATAATATATTCTTATAAGGAATATCTGATTTTTTTTGTAATATATAAAATGTCAAAGTCTGTTAGAGAGTTAAACACATGAAAAAAAAAAAAAACAAGCAGCATCCCTCTATACGCTTTAATAAGTGTTGACAGAGATAATGATTTTGAAAGGATGACAGATTTACTTACAGCTTAAAAGCCACTGCCAAACACTGCCTGGAGAATCCTGCCATAGTCCCCAGAATAGTTTCAATTTGGGGGGATTTTTTTTTGTGGTTGTTCCTAAATTTTATTTATGAGTTAATATAAAACATTCCAGACCAATGTGGCTTAATCCTCGTCTTCTCCTCCTCTTCATCCTGGTTAATCTGGCAGCAATGCAAGTCATAACTCTTTGCTGTCGGCAACAACACGCCATAGCCTCAGAGATAGCTCTTCTTCAAATATTTTTTGAAATATTATTTTGGTAGGATATCTCAAAAGCTTTTGAAGAAAGGCACCTCAGAAGTGACAGTGACCTTGTTCTTGCTCCGTTTGATGGCCACAACCTCTCCACCAAGATCCCCAGCTTTCCCATTCACTGTGATTCTCTCTTGGACAAACTGCTCAAAATTGGCAGCATGCATCATTCCATCTTCCACAGGAAGGATGCAGTCAGTCAAGAGTGAACTTCAAAACCTGATTCTTTAAAGGCAAATTGCCAACATACGTGCTTTTGCCATGTCACCTGACATGAAGCTTTCCTGAATGAGGAATGATGGAGCTAAAGACCACATTGGGTGAATCTGTCATGCTTTGCCAATAGAAGGCAAGGTACTGTTGAACCGAGGGATAGAGAGGGACCTCCTGATTTAACTAAGAATCACATAAGATCTTTGGCATAAAATAAAGCTTTATAAAGGCATTCTGTAACATCATTTCCCAGATTTGTTGTCATCATAATTCATCACAAAACCTTAGCAAGCATAAAGTGTACTTCCAAATTTTTGCTGAAGGAATTCACTTTTCTTAGTATTCTCTCTGTGGAAGCACATGCTTGCACTTGTTGAGGGAGGACCGCATTGAACATGGTCAATAAGCTAATTTTTTCCTTTCCTTTTTCTTCTCCCCCCCCTTTTTTTGAATCATAATGCTCTTTTTTTCTTTCTATAGTCTAAAGAATTCAGTTGCTTTACGTCTAAAGCTGCTTTCCAAAGAAATCCAAATGATTTGATTCTAGACTTTAAACATCTTTTATATGTTTAGGAAATATGCAAATGAAGGGATTGGTAGGCTTGTGTGACTTCAAAAGTGAAATAAAGTCAGCAGCCATGAAAACACAAGATAAAATGAACAACAAAAGGAGCCAGTGGCAGGGCGACAGAGCGGGAAGCCGAAGGACACTCTGCTTATTTGCCCTGGTGGAGAGGACAGACTTGAGGATAATGGGATAGAATGCTAAAATGTGCAGAGGAGAACGATCCTGATGGAATAAGGGTAAAAAATGTTCTGACAGTGGGAATTGGATTTTGAAGGACTGTCCTGAGGGACTATTGGAAAATCCATTCACTGAATATATGTGCAGGAAAGGAGCAAGTCTTAGAAGCTATGTGGAGGGTCCTGAGTTTTGGGCTGTTCCCTGGAGAGAGACAGCAGGGAGTGCAGGTGAGAGCAATCTAATTTCTATTACAAACTTTAATTATTTCCAAACAAATTGACTATTTTTGAGTGAATGTGCCTGGAAAAGTGAAACTTAGGAAGATTTCGTGGAAAGCACCAGGGAAAGGGAAGGGTACAGGGATTGTTTTCTATGACTGTGGTCCAAGAATAAAGAAAAGTCATGACCAGAGACATGAGTGTGTTATGACAGGGTCATCACCAGACGATTTGGTGAGGTTGTCATCCTCTGGCGAGAGGGAGGCACTTCTGCAACAGATATGGTCAAGATTTTTCAAGAGACTGAGGGTTGTTGTTGTTGTTGTTGTTTGTTTGCTTCCTAAGAGGATCAAAAGGCCCCAAACATTAGGGTCTAATCTCTACAGACTAATGGGAATAACATTTTTCTTTAAAGACTTGCCACATAACAATAGAACTTTAACTTTAGACTTTATCTTTAAACTTCTTCGGCTGCTTTGTTTTTCCTCTTTAAAAACTATTTTTGAATGTTTGTGTTGATAATTATTACTTAAAGTGGAAGTCTGATGCACCTATTTTAACTGTGGAGCCTAACAGAAGGTTATCAGTGTGTCTAATAGACTTGTGAAGGGAAGAGAGAAAGACAGGGTCATCATTAGTTTCCGTGGGACACCAACAGTCTTTAACTGCTCTGAGAAGCAGTTTTGACATTCTGGAATGGCTCTAATGACCATCTAAAGTGACTGCTGAAACTATTGTATAGAATAATTTGTATCACGATTAGCGCTTAGTCAGATTAGGAGTTACTTAAATGCGTTGAGAAACTATCCCTTATGAATGCTTTCCTTTCCATTCTTCAGTTTTATTCATTTGAAAGTTGAAGGATTGGGAAGAGTGAAACTGGAATATACATGGAAGTCATATTTCTGTATCCATAATTTAGTCACAAAGTAAATAAGATTGAGAGGGAGAGTGACTTGTCCATACTGAAAATAAAATGTGCAGAGTGCAGGGAATCTTATGAAAGAAAGGAGAGATAGAAAGACCTGGAGGTGACAGGAGCTCTACAAGGAGAGCAACAGAACCAAGAAATCAGGGCCTAGGGGTCTTTTCTGAGACTGAAACCCCAACTAAGGATCATGCATGGAGATAACCTAGAACCCCTGCACAGACATAGTCCATGGAAGCTCAGTGTCCAAGAGGGTTCCCTAGTAATGGGAACAAGAACTATCTGACATGAACTCAGTGGCTCACTCTTTGATCACCTCCCCCTGAGGGGAGAGCAGCCTTACCAGGCCACAGAGGAGGACAATGCAGTCATTCCTGATGAGACCTGATAGACTAGGATCAAAGGGAAGGGGAGGAGGACCTCCCCTATCAGTGGACTTGGAGAGGCCCATGGGAGGAGATGAGAGAGGGAGGGTGGAATTGGGAGGGAATGAGGGACAGGACTACAGCTGAGATACAAAGCAAATAAACTGTGATTAATATAAAAAATAAAAATACATTAAGAAGAGAAAAAAAAAAGAAAAGAAAAGGAACTGTGCATATTTTTAATCTAGCAGCTCCATTCTTGACCTCTTGGAGTCTTCAGTGTGAGTAATGAGACAAGAAGTCAGGTGCTGCGTTGAATAGATTTTCCCAAATCCATCTCACCATAGAACACTTTTTGGTTAAATGATTCTTGTAACCAATGGTCAGTTGAGCACATGTGGAAAAACTTTCTCTGGGAAAACCTGTGTATACATATAGATGGATAGATGGATGGATAGACAGATAGATAGATAGATAGATAGATAGATAGATAGATAGATAGATAGATAGATAGATAGATAGATAGAAAAATCCTTAATACCCTTAGTGTTAACATATTGGGCCTCTGGTTATATGGAAGAAGATGGCACAAGGACTGACAGGAATCACATTATGAATAAATGAATGAGTAGTACTAACAGGCTTGATCTTTAAGTTTCCAAAGCAGGAAATGATCCTATTGAGCATGACCATGATTTTGATTATTTTCCTTCATATCGCTGGCAGTTCCTGTAGATGGTCACGAAGCCACTTCAAAATCACCAAAACTGTCTCAGAGAAATCAAGACATTTGCCAGATGTTGCACAGACACAGTTTCAGTTTTGAGAATGCGAGTTTCCAGAGCTTTAGTCATCGTTCCAAAATTAGACAAATCGACTTTCCTGTCTCATTGATAAGCTTCTCTTCATGCAGCGCTTAGAGGAGGAAGCCAGATCAAGATGGGGGCGGGGTCAGAGCAGAATATAAGACGCTGCAGTCCTGGAAGATTGCGTAAGACAGCACAGAAGCTTATGAAACCAGAACAGATGAGGCACAGTGAGCACGAAGATAGCTTGTCAGTCCTGAGCCCACATGCTGCTTCTTCCTCTCAGAGAGTCCAGGTGCCAAAGCATACAGGTGCTAGACCTGGAGAAAAGACGCTTATTCGGGCTGGTGGGTTTGCAGGATCCCGGGCCCACAGAAACAGCTTTACTTTAGCGTTAAACAGCACTTTTTAACAACACAGTTCTTCCAGTGACACAGCAACATAGCTCTTCCGGTGATACAGCTCTCTTTCTTGGGAGGAATAAGGGCTATATAAACCTTGGGGAAGTGGGTAGAGGTTTTAGGGAGAGTGAACAGCATTGGCTGGGCCTGAGGTGGTAGGAATGCTTCACTTGTGTAGAGAGGAATTCCAGGTGCTAGGCCATGTGACTCCCTTGAGAATTGTGAGGGTGGGGCTGCAAGACTGCGCAAGCAGGGGCAAGCAGGGGCCCAACAGGAAGGGAGCAGAGCGACCCTTATTCCTGGTGGTCTCAAGATTGAGATTTTCGGCACTTGGACACATCTTGACCTCACTCTAGCTCTAGGCTGGTTTCCATGGTCCCACAGTCCTCATGTCCCACACTAGCCTTCTGTATTTGGTGTGTATTAGGAGGACATTGTAACTTAACTTTTCGTCAGTGAGTGAGAGACAAATGTATGTTATTCAGCGATAGATAAAACCCCAATAACACTTTTCTAAGTTTTATGGCCTGGAACAACTGGAAAGGGCTGGAAAGAGCAAGTGCCCCCGAACTTATAGATTCAGTTTAGACAAATACATGGATAAATAAGAAGAGTAGTCATTCACCCAACGTCCATTCTGCCTCATACACTTTAATCAAATTATATCAATACCTTTTAAGCTAATCAGTAATTATACCGTAATTATACCTCTTCTTTGTGGATACCTGTTGTCCTGGCTGGTTTTGTGCGTCAATTTGACACAAGCTAGAGTCATCAGAGAGAAAGAAGCCTCAGTTGAAGAAATGCCTTCATGATATCCAGCTGTAAAACATTTTCTCAATTAGTGATCAATGGCAGTCAGTAATGCCATTCCTGGACTAGTAGTCCTGGATTCTACCAGGATCCAGCCCTGCTTGCATTCCTCTCCTGATTTCCTCTAATGATGGACTATGATGTGCAGGTGTTAGCTGAATAACTCTTCCCTCCCCAACTTGCTTGCGCCAACTTGCTCTTTTGTTTACCGTGCTTTGTTGAAGCAATAAAAACCCTAAGACAACTGTGATGATGATAAATTGGGCAAAATTTTCCAAATTCCATAATGAATAAGTTGAGACTTGAACTCAGTTCCAGTATGTTCTCAATTCCTTATGTATTTTGTTACGATGTATTCTCAAAGGATCTTCAACGCCACCTCAGTTCTCAGTGGGTGCTTTGAGGCATAGTGTGGGATCAAGTGATGTGTACAGATGTGAGTGAGAGAAATCAGAGGAGAGGCCAGTGGAAAGAAGGAGAGGATTTAAAAAAGGAAGAGAGTTCTATTTTCTAAGAAACTATTTACCGTGCATTGTTAATGCTAATTTTAAAGGGGCACTGTGTGAAGAGTAGTAAATTAACAGAGGTAGCTTCTGAAAGCTCGAGTCTCTGTTTTGTAATTGTGGGCATCTCATTCAGAAGCACACCATGCATTCCAGCTCCCACATTTTAAATTAAATTTCCTTATTACTTTTTAAGTAGCCTGTCATGGATTATTGAGTATTTACTGTATGTTTATACTGTAATTCTCTGAAATGACATACAGTAATTGCTTTAGCTACTGCATCTGATGTCTAATTACTATAAATGTATGTAAAGAAGTAATTAAATGGAAAAAATAAACTTTCCCCCTCAACTCTGTATTACAGATGAAGCAAAGGATGTTAGTTTTCTCCTGTCCCTCCCTATCTCTCTCTTCCTCTCTCTCTCTCTTTCTCTCTCTCTCTCTCAATATTTGGTAATAACAAATTCTTATGCAAGCAGAGTGATAAATAAGATTGTAAGTAAACTGTGGCTTACTCACAGTCTAAGCTAAATGATACTGAAGGTGACAGAACATTCCTAAACTTGAGCATGAGATGGGCAATCAGTTTGTCTCTTGCTCTATTCTAAAGTCTAAGCAAGGCTGTCCCTGCTCAAATGTTTCTCCTCCATCTTACAGTTCTAACACAGGAAGCAGTAGGGTGTTTCAAGATACCTCCCTTAAAGCACTTTCCCCCAAAGTTCGTATCTATTGGTTGAGAGAATCTCCCCATGAAAGTGTCACTAAAAAGAAACAAAAAACCTAACAACATGTTGGCAAATGCTTGCCTGTCCTGTTGTTAAAGTTAATTGAAAACCAGTAACTTTCCAATGTTTTGTGAGTTATATAAATTATTTAGAGTAATATGTTAGGATCAGATTTAAATGCCTGGAGAAAAAGTACCATGGATGAATATCTACCTTAACATCAAATAAAGGGGTACTGTATTGGTTAGGCAATGCCAGAAATCATCAAATAATATCCCAACCCCCACCCAGGAAAAAGGATCACAGCTGGGAAGACTTAAAGCAAGATCTGAAATTAAAGACTCCATTATCCCTCTCATCCTTCCTAGGGCAGGTGAACACAGAGGGGGGTTTTCAACCACTGGGATAAGAATAAAGACAGACACAAAGAGCCCATTGCAACCTTGCTGCTGTAAAGTTTAAGCTGATCCAATCCTTTTCTGACCTTTTTATTTGCCAATTGGAAAAACATAGCAAATGGCCCTCAGCTGAGAAGCAGCTCAGGAGAGTTCTGGGCAGCCTGTGGTTGGTCTATGAAGCACAGTATTTGAAAGGGGGTGGAGGTTTGTACTCTGTTTCCCATAACCACCATCTGTGACACAGCAGTTAGGTCTGAAGTTCATCTCACACCACTGTCAAGCTGAAACTAAACTCCAGTATTTATTTCTCTTTTAGGTCTAATACTGACCCCAGGCTGGTAAATCTGACATTGCAAGTAGCCAATAGTCTCAATTTATCAATCAGTTGATTTATTTTGTTGCCATGATAGTAAAGAAAATGCTTCTGCATACATGAAAAACTTGTCTCTTGTTGAAAAGAGAGAAATGGTACCAGGAAAGAAAATACAAGGTTGCTGTAGCCCTGACTGACAATTTTTTTAAGTTTATAACTGTGTCCTCTTTTGCAACATTTCTTTATTTTAAAACATTACTGTTTTGCAACCTTACATATACTTTCAAAACAGGTTTTAAGCAACCATTCAGAATTGTCTTTCTTTACTCTCCACTCCTTCTTTTCCTGAATTAATTCTGAAACTCTTTCTTGGAGCTCAAATGCCTTTCAGAAATTTAGGTTTAAAAAACAATGTCTCTTTTAGAATTGACCTACTCATTCATTTTCCTGCTAATATGCTTTCTCTTTTGTTCAGGCAACAGATGTTTTACATGCTAAGCACTGCTTATACTTTCCTTAGGCAGCTGACCCCTGCGATCTGTTAACACTAAAATTTGCCTATGTAAAGATAACTTCCTGAATGTTTGGAAGGGTAATTTTCCAAAGACACCTTAACTTCTGCTTATAAGGACATCTGTTTCAGCTTACATAGGTTTGATGTCAATAGGACTATTTTTCGTAAGTGTACTCAATAAAATAGTTCGGTATTCAGTGTCTGCTGAATAACAATGGAGTAGCCTTAAATGCTCTAAAATTATATAAGTGACATTTGCTGAAGT
Organism: Psammomys obesus; assembly: GCF_907164565.1. NCBI lineage: Eukaryota > Metazoa > Chordata > Mammalia > Rodentia > Muridae > Psammomys > Psammomys obesus. Next base: position 16,764,984 of record NW_026588752.1, on the reverse strand, counting down.
CATCTTCATTGACTAGAAAACATCATGAAATAAATAATTATTAGATGTAACATACATATTAAACTTTTTGTATTTTTTGACCTGTGTTTATTATAATGGGTTATTGATATTGTCATAAAGATGGGTGCTTAGAGCAAACAAGGATTACATGACTTATACAAGACTTTATGGTAGAAAACAGACCTGAATCCAAGCAAATCTAAATGCATAAGCACTGCCTTAATGTTGACATTTGAAGCACAATGATGTAAAGGGAACAAGTCCATAGACGGAGCATCAGAGAAACAGCATTTGGGCTTAATGAGATGTCGCCTAGCACATACCTGAATCTGAGCAGCCAAAGCATAGTTACTCCGAACCAACCCCCTGCTGACCATCAGTGAGTAATATTTTTAATTTGATGCTATGGTTGTTATGCGTTTCAATTTAGAATGCACCGATTTTAAAATTATTTTGATACACTTGAACCAACGTTATTGACATCCTAGTGTGATATGATCTCCATATGAGTGTAGGAGTCTGGATGCCATATGTCAAAATTATATCCTTATACACCAAGCATCTGAGCATTGCATAGCCCCACAAGGATCTAGGCTGACAAATGTACCTGAAGAACAGTGCTCCAAACACTAGTAGTGTCTTATGCAGTTTGAACGGGAAGCACATCATATTTAGAGATGGTCAGTAATGGGGTGGAACCTAGGGAGGTCAGCCTCACAGTAAACGGGAAGTTTTGATTCAGTCCTGTGAGATACCTCTGGAGGAGACAGGAAGAAACATTGTCAGATGTCAAAGGTAAGTAATTCTAAGAACAAGTGTCAGACAGCAGTGAGGTAGGGAACTGTGGCCAAGGCTGCCTTTTTTCTGAGTCTCGTGTTCTCAATTGTGGACATTGGGATGGTTTTGTTTGGTATTGTGTTTTTTTTGTTGTTGTTGTTTGTTTGCTTGTTCAGTGCTTCTCATTCCAGAAACATGGCCAGACAACGAAAATCTCCCCTTTTATCTTGCTGGTGTAACACGCATATAGAGCTAATGGAAAGTCTGATGCAAACGCCAGCTGCACAGTGCACCTCCAAACCTCGAAAGAGTTTTAATTAAGTTGTAAAGCTGAGTTTTATCACTTCAGGCAACCTCCTTAAATGCTGAAGAGAACATTTCCCCCTGATCATTACAGAGAGTGGGAGAAGCCATCAGTTGCCATTCATACAGGTGCTGGAAACCAAGGAACAACCTCATGTGTGGCTTCCCTGAGCACAGCCATTCTTTTCACGGAATGAGGTTGGGAATCCTACAGAGCCAGCCACATGCAGAGCCCACAACGCAAAGGACTCTGCCATACGTGGGTTTATCTTCATTGTCTCTGCTTATAAGAGCCATTAACAGGAAACAAGAACAGTGGGGGGGCCAGCCCGGAGGAATTGTCTGAGAACTCATAATATCAGCGAATCACCAGTCGTGTCAATATACACCATCCTATCAACCCCATAGTATTTCAAAGCTGCCGGTTTTTTTTTTTTGTTTGTTTTGTTTTTTTTTTTTTTTTTTTTTTTTTTTTTTTTTTTTTTTTTTTTTTTGTGCAATAGCTTCCATAGAGTGGGTTTCACGTGCACAGTAAGATACAGACTCCAGGTTCCACCCTTGGCACTAAAAATTGATTCTTCCACTTTCCCGACTCAGTTCTGCCAAGCTTTTCAACTAACTGGCTTTCTAGAAAATTTGCTCCTATTCAAAGTTAATAGACTAAACAAAAATATCTGGTTGCCATTCCTGGCTAATGATATACAATTATCCAAGTCAAGGGTAGTCAAAATAAGATATAGAACAATTGGCTGTGCTTGGAAAACAAAAGTCTGTAACATGTAATCTAGTAATTGTGTTCCAGACTATCCCTGGTGGGGGCTATTTAAATTGTAAGTTATTTTGTACACGCCTCAACCAGAGAATATTATTTCTTCAACCTCCGCCAGATTCTTCAGGTCACTATACAAAAAGTAGCAGAATGACCCAGGTGGGGTGGGGATTCAGCTAACCTAAGTCTGCTTAAATGCTGGCAGAGAGCAGCGTTCCTGTAATTAGGGCTCACCAGCCAGGCTGGCAGCATCCCAGAACAAGGGGTGTGCGCGATATGGAGCTTGTGGAGTAAGCTAGAGTGCAGGGGCTGGGAGACGTTGTCACAGAACTTTTCATTTCAGTTCCGAGAGGAGTCACGGTGTGAGGCATGTGCTTAATTGTTTGTTTGTCCTGAACATTTAGAATCTGTGCATGGGACCACTCTGTAAAAGAGGAATCAAAAATCCACAGCACCTGAGTGTTTCAGTGCGACTCTGGAAACTGAAAACTTGTTGGTAGCCATGAGGCAGAAAATGACAACTGTCACAGGAGTGAGCGCAGGAAAATGGAAAGAATGGTCATTTCCTGAGGATGAGCTATTTCGAAATTTTCTTGCAAGGTAATAGGGACCCATTAAGACATGGTCACTGGAATGGAAGGAAAGGTGCTATGCCTTAGGGATGCAACTTAATTGCTATGTGGGATAATTGAAAATGAGTTAGCCTAGAGTACTGTGTGTGTCTGTGTGTGTGTGTGTGTGTGTGTGTGTGTGTGTGTGATATGAGAGGGAGAGAGAAAGAGAGAAAGTAAAGAATACACATTCTTGCTTACATGTTTAAAACAACCTTCCACTTATAAATTAGAGGCATGTTTGAACTGCAGCACTTTACAAGTTAAAGTAGAATTCCAAACTCCCCTACAAATAAGGTGTCTGTTTTCTGGAGCAGAGACTTAACTAAACCAGATATAAGACGTGTATCCTGGAATACCAGTACATGAGCATTCACTGGGCTTCTTACAGATATATATATATATATATATATATATATATATATATATATATATATTAAATTAACTTAATAGGCACTTGTCACTCAGTTCCTAAGAAAGAACCAGGAAAGGAATTTTACACGGTTCTCTTCTCTGCTCTGTTCACCTAGAAATAAAGGTACTTTTACAATGTCACTACTAGTGATTTTTTTCTTTATCTACCTAACATGAAAAAATTTGTTAATATGAGAGATGGTCCCAAGTTTCTGTTCGTAAGCCTTGCTCTCCCATTTGTGCTGACCATCATCCTTTCCATAAGAAAGACCATGGCCTTGTACTCTTTCTCTTCAGACATTCCCAGAATTAAACACATATGCTGCTTTTTGTCTTCTTCTGGACTTTTGGTAGCATTTTCTTCTTGAGATACCTCCGATTATGGAAAATTTTAAACATTTTTACTTTTTTCACATTTTTGCTATTCTTTTTCCATCTTCCTCTTTAACAATATAGAAATATTTGTTTTGAGCAGATGAACCAAATTTTCAGATCATAGAATATGGTTGAAATAGTGTCTTCAAAATGAGTATAGGCTAATTTGAGCAAAAGATAGTGGAGATGATCCTAGGTCAACCTGAGAAATTCCATCTTTGGGGATGGAGAAAGGGACAAGAGGGGGTGGAGAAGAGACACACTGTGCCTAGAGGCATGTTCTAAAAATTGCCAGTTGAATTCAGTTTCAGATTCAGCCTAATTAGGGTGATAAGGAAAGGATAGTCTGTTCGGAAGAATGATCAAGTATGAAGATCCAGACCATTCCTTCTGCTGCAGCTGGGTCTCTTCGGAAATTTGAATGGACAGATTTAAATGTTAGATAAAAGCTCATCAGGAGGAGTTTCAAACGTCTCCATGAGAATTTCTAACTGTATGGAAGAAAGTTGAAGATCCACTGAATAAGATTCAGTTTGCTATCCAAGGATTCCCATTCTGAAATACCAACCTTCCTCACCATGGTTGTCTGGATAAAGAAAGTGTTCTTTGTGCAAGATAACTGTTTTCAAAAGGAGCAGTCGGTAATGACCTGTGAGAGACCCAAAATAAAACAAAATTAAACCTGCTACGGCGAAGACACTGGGAACCTTTTGTACGATAATATAGATGAACCTGGAAGAATTAAAGAAAACAGATTAAAAGACATCACCCTGGGAAACATCCTTAGAAGTCTGAGCACTTTATCTAGGGTTTGAAACACGTTAGATCTGAGAGAAGTGAGATTGCAAACAGGATCTTACATTTGACATTTTTTTTCCTTTTTTAAAATTTTTATTAATTACATTTTATTCACTTTGTATACGCCCTGCAACTCCCTCCCTCCTCCCCTTCCAATCTTCCTCCACCACCTCCCCTCCCTGCATCTCCATGCATGCCCCTCCCCAAGTCCATTGGTAGGGGAGGTCTTCCTTTCCTTCCTTCTGATCCTAGTCTCATCAGGAGTGGCTGCATTACATTTGACATTTTTTAGTTCTAAAAGATTTCTATAGGAAAACAATGAGGCTCTTTAAAATAAAGATGCGTACTTATCTCCAGATGCAGTATCTATCAACACTGTCCTCTTCTCCTCACACACCCTTGTTTTGCCTTGTATTTTTTTTTTACACACTTTACAGCAATTTTCTCCTCAGGAAGCATACATGTCTAGTGGTCTCACATTTAGTGATGCAAACATTGATCGTTGGTGCAAATAGTTGTTTCCTGATCCATCCATTGATAAGTTGTCATCAGTCATGTGACACTAATATTTCATTTAATTATAGAACTAATCCTTCATTAGTGTTTGAACATTGTAACTGTCCTCTATTGCTTCTTCTGCAGTTGTTAATTCAGATTGCTATAGGCTTTCCTTCATCATGTAGTGTAACTCTACTACTTTGCAGAATTCACACAAGGCATCTAGGAAAAAGATGCCTTTTAATTGTCCACCAACCCCTTTTTAAAAGAAAAGTGGCTGATGCATTGGCTATGTGCAAATGCAGATTAGTGGATTAGTGTTTTGATAAGATTGTTTGCAGCCTATAATTACTCCCTCCCTAGCTGCCTCTATCTTTTTGAGAGCATCATGAACTCATAGATTTTTATGCATTCAGTATGTTTCATTCAATTGCAGTCAGTCTTTTAATGCTTAAATTGTCCCATCGAAAGCCATTTTCCAGCTGGTTCCTATGCACTTTTAACATAACCTTTTTAGTCTTTGAAATGTTTTTGCTTTTATGCCTCTAAAGATTTTTCCAGGCTCATCTTATGTAATCTTGCTCTAGACTGAGTTCAGCCATTTTTTCACCCCTTTAAGGAACATTGTTTCCATATATTAGGAAATGATGAAGTTGAGACATCCTACTATGTACTTTAAGTGTTTTGTACTACACATAAACAGTTTTGGAAAAAAAAATTCTTAACTATTAGCTTAGCAGTTTTTCCAAAACTAAGAAAATACATACATGCACACATATAGTTGCATTTTCTGTTTGTTTTATATAAAAATACCATTCTATATTTAGTATACTATCCCTTTAATTAATATCTATTTAACTAAATAATATGTTTTTGAAATTACTCCACATATATATATATATATTCCGTATATGTATACATACTATATATATATTTACATATATACATATATTTACATATATATATATATATATACATACATACACAGAGAGAGAGAGAAGGAGAGGGAGGAAGATTTTTAATTTGTATTTAAAGTTTGTTAGTACTTTCGTCTGTGGACACAAGCAAACCAAGATTAATGTAGTGAGTTTCTTTCATGCAAAGAGTTGCCATTATTTATGTCTTTTGTTACTGCTAATAATGACACAATGAATACCCTATATGTAAGCTATTTTGCTGTTTATTTGTTGTTGTAGTATAGCTCTGGGTAGGCATCCTGGGAAGAAGATTGGACTCAAATGGTATTTCTGTATATAGATTTGTCAGGTTTCTTTTCTTTTAAATTTATTTTATTCCAGATTCCCCTTCTTGGGGATTAGATCATTTTTCATTTGTATCCTCAAAGCATGAGCAAAATTTTCTCTGGGTACAGTCTAAAGGTTGGCGTATTATATCAATGGAGTAGAATCTTGGATATCTGAGAGGCTGTGAACATTATCTCAAAGACTTTTTAAGCGATGTTTGTTTTTTATCCCCTGCGTTTGGAATGAACTTGGGCTTTTTTTTTTTAAACCTGCTAATTTACATGCTGTATTTTTTTTAAACTATCAATAAATGTGGGGAAAAGGAGCTCAATAAAGGAGAGGAAGCAAGTTACTGGACACAATGGTGCCTTCATATTTTAAACAGACAGTACCTCCACCAGGACCCTCAACTCGAAGGAGATTGCTCCTGACAAGCAACAGATGGAAAACTGCAAGCCAGTACAAACCAACATGCTTAAAGAACAAGATCCCTGGTTGCAATTTTCTAATCTCTCTCTCTGTCTTTCTCCCTCTTATTTTTCCTCTTTGGTAAAGTAAAAAAATATCTGATAGCATTGTCAACAATATAAATCCTTCGAGTCTCTGACCTCACCTTATTCCTGTGCCACAGTGGTGAACAGACTCTTGTTCCCATGATTGGTTTCTCATCTGTGTTTCCTTAGTTATGAATGTCACACTTTCTCCCTACTTTATACTTAGCTCTGGTGATAGTAATAAGCATAGTTGCTTAGTTCTTTTTGGTGATTTACAAGGACTAGGGAAGATAAACTCACCATTTTACAGAAATGATAATGCGTTCCATCAACCAGTTACAAACTCACAGTCTGAACTTATTTTTTATTTTTCTATTATTATTATTATTATTATTATTATTATTATTATTATTATTATTATT
>NW_026588752.1:16701256-16758269 GCF_907164565.1 Psammomys obesus | reverse complement strand
GTCTGACTCTAGCTTATCGGGACCCATCAGGACTGCCTCGATCCTCTTTCTCTGTGGACTGGCTAGGTCACCCACCAGGGAGAAGTGATCAATGAGCAGGCAACCGAGTTCATGTCAGAGACTGTCTCTTTTCCCCTTACTAGGGAACCCACATGGGGACAGTTGTCTATGGGCTACATCTGAGCAGGGGGTCTAGGTCCTCTCTATGTATGGTCTTTGGTTGATGCATCAGTCTCTGCAGTCCCCTGTGGGCCCTGCCTCTTTTTTTCCCTTTGACTCTATTGGTCTTCTTGTGTGGCTTTTGTCCCCTTGGATCCCTTTATATCCCCCCTCTTTCATAAGACTCCCTGTGCCCTGTCCAAAGTTTGGCTCTGCATCTGCTTTCATTCCCTGCTGAGGACCTTAGGGAAGATACTTAATTCTCATTCAGAAGGGAAAACAGGATAGACACCAGAAGCAGCAGAAGACAGAAAACAGGACTGGAGTCTACCACAGATGTCCTGTAAAAGATTCCAACACCGCTGAATTTATACACTCAGTCAAAAATACCAATCTTCTACATACTAATGACCTAGATATTTCTGAAGTTTTCTCATGTTTGTTCCAACATTATAATGCATTGGTCATCTCATGCTTTAAATGTCAGTAAGAATGCCATTGCTTCAGTTTTGTGAGTTTAATACATGCGGTGCACACAGAGGAAGTACAGTCTTTCATATTTCGATCCAGTCATTGCAATTCACCAATTACACTGGTGAAAAGAGTCAGAGGAAAAATTTGCAGCACAATGTAAAGAGTGACAATCTAAAAGGGCCTAAGCTAACAGATAAATGAAGAGCAATGTAATAGAATAGAAACTGTAGAATGAGGAAGAAGCTCCCGGTATTTTATACGAAACCACATGAAGGCGTTCACCTGTCTGGACAGTAGCGCTCCTTGTATAGGAGAACACTGAACAGGGTATTTCACAGCCTAATGCTCTGGAAGACTCAGTAACCAAAGCTTGCAGTTCCGTATACTGGAACCTTAAGAAATGTTAGTCATGACTCTTAGGTGGCTTAGAGAAGTTAAAAAACAATATGGGGAGGAAGAACCTTAGGAAAACCGGTGGACTCAATTATTAGCAAGTCTCAGGAGACTTTCGAAAGGGCGGTTTCCGCCAACTAGAAAGGCAGGAAAGCAAACTGCAGCCAGTTAAGGCAATAAATACTTGTCATAGAGAAATCAATAGGAGCAGAAATCAATAGAACCAAGGAAGTTCATCCATTTGAGCCATCGGAGAGTGAAAATAAAATACTAAAGTAAAATACTAAAGTGATCCGACAGGTTTTCTCTCTTTTAAGGCAAGGATTGGACTGGAAAGCAGAGGGCAGTTGACAGGATGAGAGGGCTGGCTGGCAGGGCTCCCAGTTGTGAGGGTGATCCAGCTTAATGCCATGAGAAATGGGGTAACAGGGGAGGAGGCCCGCTCCTATGAGGGTAACAGGCAGCCTGATTTCTATTCTGCTAGATCGAGGGCATTTTCTTACTTGACAAAGTGGCTTCCCATCATATCTAAAGCTAAAGGACCACAGAGATTATATGACCCTGACTAAAGGTTTTAGCAGGCTAAGGCATTAATGGATTAAGCTCAAAACCATAGGATGTGTTTAACTGCCATTGAAACAAATGATCTAAAGTAGAGATTAGGTCCCAAACGGTCTTCTGCAAGGAATGTAATTTAACAGTAATGTGCTCATTCAGGACCTTCAAGGAAGGCCTACATGTCAAACATCAAATGTGCCTGTTAATTCTACTGTAGATGCATTTAGGCAACAAAGAAATAGTCTGTTTTATTTCTGACTTTAATAAAACATCTGACCTAGATAATAAAGCTTTCTGTTTAGTCTTCAGAAATATTTTTTCCTTAAAAAGATTTTTTGAGGGGCCTGGATTATTGTTTTTTTTTAAATACACAAGTCCTATTTTAAAAGCAATTATGAAATGCATTAGCAAGCAGATGTCCATTCTTTCTGGCTGTTGTGATGAGTCAAAACAAATCTGTCATAAAAATTGTATTAAACGGCATAATCTGCTCACTGAAGCAAGTAAAACATACCAAACACAAACAATATCCAGAGGGCCATGATTACAGCAGTTATAATGAGAGCCTTAGAACAATCTCGTGAGGTTAAAACCGTAAGGCTCCTGGAATTCGATCGTGTATGCAGTTCCATTTAAGATGGGAGAATTTTCTTAAGCTCTCTGCTTTTCAATATTCTCATCTTTGGGATGGTAATAATAACCCATAACCTCTCGAAATAGTAATATAATAAACACACATGTAGCAGCCTGCTTCTGAGGAATTGCTACATATATAGTTTTGGCTAGTCGTGTTCATTTCAACCCTAGGTCTCTGGGCTATCCAGTCTCTCCGTCCTGGCCAAGCAGGCACTGCAGAGCATGGACTCACTCTTGCGTCATGGACCTCAAGTTAGCCCACACATTGGTTGAGCATTACCACAAGTTATGTGCCACTATTGCTGCAGCCGTGTCTTGCAGGCTCTTAATAACGGGGGTGAATGTATATCTCTGACTCTTCTGCCTGCTCTTGAGACACTTTTACTCCTATTGGCTTTTGTTGTTTTGCTTTGTTTGGCTGTTGTCCCCTGGAGACCTGCTCTTTTCTAGAGAGAAGAGGGATGGGGGTGGCTCTGGAGGAGGGGACACATAGGGAGATCTAGGGGGAGGGAAGGAAGGGGAAATTGTATTGGGATGAATTGTAGAGAGAAGAATCTGTTTTCAAATAAAAAAAAGAAAAAAAACCCCACAATTGCTATGGACATTTAACTTTATAGATGCACACATATGCATATATGTGTGATAGATATTGTATTATTTTCCTGTCCTCGTGTGATAAAATACACTGGCAAATGTAACTTAAGGGAGAAAGGATTTATTCAGATTACTGTTCTAGGCTATAGTCAGTCCACCACAGTAGTTGTATGACATCATGAGGAATTTGAAAGACCTGGTAACAGTACATTCCCTGTGAAGGGAAGAGAGTGACAGATTAATACATTGCATGCTAATGCTCAGCTCACATGCTTTCTCCTCTCTTACACCGGTCAGGATTCCCTGCCTAGAGAATGGTGCCACATGTAGTGTGAGTGGCTCTTCCAAACTCGATTAATTAAGACAATCTCCTATAGCCATGCCGGGACCCCATTCTATCCTACCAAAGTGAAAATGTAAATTATATGCATATATATGTTCAGATATGAAAGTATAATCGTGCACTAGCCGTTGAGAGTAACTGACTAAGGGAACAGTGTAGACTCTGCCTGTGGACACACTCAGCCTGGAAATTCATATGCATGACAAAGCGATCTTCCCCATTTCCTTTCTCAGCATGCATGTTCAACTGAAACAATTTGAGGAAAATGCCTATCGAGGGGTGCTTTGGCTAATACAAGCAGAAAAGGTGGGAAACATCTCAAATCTGGATACACACTTAGACTAATTTGTGTACCTATTGCTTTAAATCACCATGTTGCAAATGTTATAAGCAAGAACATTTACTGAAAACATATTTTAAAAGCCAGATGATAAAGAACAACAAGGTTCTGAATATTTTGAAAAGGCCCTTTTCAAGTACATCCAAACAGCTAATCTGTTGTAATATTGTAAATACAATCTAACCTTTAAATGATTCCTCTGTTTTCTAAAGGTAGTTTTGTTGAATTTGTTGAATTTCCTGACTCCCTGGGTAGATCTTTGCTTTAGAATATTCATCTGCCAAACAGCATTCCTGTGGAGATACACTGTCAGGCTAAGAACAAAAAAAAAAAAAAGTAAACATAGATCCTGGGTATTTTACTGTTAAAGCCCCAGAAGCAACAATCTTATCTAAAAGTCTGTAACACAAGCAAATTAATCTGATTTGCATGTCATTTAACCAGAGCATGGATTTGGATGGCTCTGGATCATCTCAAACAAAAATTAGATTAGCAGCCATTTTAATCTGGTTTGATGAAAGAGAGGAGAAAGCATATTTAAATAATTTTAAATTTAAAAGAGTGAAAGAAATGTATAGATCCTTCTTATAAAAAAAAGTGATGCTCTGTCACAATGATATAATTCAATCTAAAAGAATATCCTCTAACTCTAATATAATAAGAATTGAGATTCTGGTTTTGTTTTTTGTGTTTTTTTTTTTCTGGATTAGAATTAAAATGTTGATATCAAGCACTCTTCTAGTTCTGTAATATCTATGAAACTAATCAATCATCACAGGACCTAGAGCTTAAAATAAGTCAAGGATGTACATGACCAGAAATCCCAAGACACACACACACACTTGCAATAAATTCATTTGGAAATTATTTATCTAAAAATGCTTAATGTTTCATCCACTTTCAAGCTTGAAATTGTCTTTCAAAGTGATTCCTTTTTAAAATATTCTGTATTGATTCCCATCATCAAAAACATACTCTTCTTTCCCACAAAAGATTCGATATATCAAAGAATTCATACCCTACTATGGTAGACAAATATAAAATCACACTGGTTCAGGACCTCCACTGCTCTGTTTGAAGGCGAAAGCAGCAGGGTGAAGTCATGCTTCCTTTAGCCACCCAACCTCAGGAGTCATGCAGTGTCACTCTGATTCATTTATTGTTGAAGACAGTGGAGAGGCTGTGCTCCACCTGACGTCAGTATGGGGCAGGTATAGACTTCAGCTTTCAGTGTAGTGAGCATCATCACACTTAAAATTTACATGTGGGGTGACCTACACATGAAGTCAGCTTTCTGTGACAAACAGACACTGCAGGCTCTGACCTTGTTTGGTAGAACACAGCATAAAGTTGAGCCTTCATTGTGATCTTGTGTTTTCGTTCTTGTATAGTAAATACTTTCATAATAGTGCATGGTGACCTCACTTAGGGAATCGAAATGGTTGTTGTTTAATGCCAATGATGGAGACCTTCCACTATGAGAATTGGGAAATTTTTGGTAATCTCTTGAAATCTAAATTTTCAAGAAGTACTGAGGAAGAGAGTAAATGGGAAATACATTTAACAGAAGTAGAATGACTGTCAATATAGATTCCCTCCTAGCTTTCATTTGTGGATTGGGTGTTAAGGATGAAACCAGAGCCTATAAAATGAAAGTGCATGATCTACAATGATCTCCACCCTTAGTCTCTTAACTTCCAATGAACAAATATATCAAGTGTGAACATGTGGAAATGCCAAATTGATGATTCTAATGGTTACCCACAGGTGACTGGAGATGGCTGGATCTAATGCATTTAACAGATAAATTATTGATTCACAAAAAATACTCACACTGTGCAGAAAACATGTTTTGTGTATTTTATTTTAAATACATGTTCATAGACATTTTGTATTAAAACGTTATTTTAGATGAGTATTTGGAGAATTAGATATCTGCCTTTTAAAAAAAACTGTCTTTTACATCCCTAGCATAAGCTAATCCATATAGGTACAGCACATTAATTAGACTAGGATTCAAGGTTTGTGTGCTGGCCGATAAAGAGAAATCAAGAAGAGAAACTTTTCTTCTCTCCAAGCTTAAGAAGTTTTCCAAAATATTAAGAAGTATTCTTAATATTCACCTTTTCTCTAGTGTTATATGTCCTTTGATGTAAAAAAAGACTTATTGTTACCTCAATTTACCTACTCTGGGGCATCAAGATTTGAACTCATAACTTCAGTAATGACAGATTAGCCTATTAATCCACTGTATCCTCTTGGCTTGCTGCCCAGTTTTTCACAGTCAGAATGATTCATGGAACTAAATTTTTCTGCATCATTCAGCATTGGCAATCCATCATCAAAACAAATGATACATTCATCTCCCATCAGTCAGAATGTGTTTAGATTATCAAAGTTTCTCCAAATCGTCAGTCACCTTAAATCTGTGCTAAGGGGACCAACACAATTCAAGAAGTCACCCAAACACCAAAAGAAGAAAACAGCCTCTCAATTAAGAGTTAAAAAAAAGAAATAAAATATTGTTGATTTTCTACTTATAAGAAGGCAAGTAAAACGATGAAAATATGAGAGTAGAGTAACATTTATAATTTAAAATTTCATTTTTATCTGATAAATTCATATCAATTCAAAGCACTCATTACAAAAAGGGTTGTACTCCTTGTCTCAGTATGCTCACTAATCTCGAGCGAGCATGAGAAAGCACGAAATTATTGCGATGGGCGGATCTAAAGAAGAAGAAGCCTCGTGTAAATTCAGTGTTCTAGGTAGAGAGATCTGAGGAAATTTTGTGTCGTTGGGTGGTTCTCTGACCTCGCACTGCTTCCCCACTCAGCATTGCTTGTAACTCAGTTTTTATTTTGATGAATATTCATGATTTGGGATGGCCACACTCAGGGTAAGAAGCCCTCCCACAGTGTTCCAGTTTTTACCTTGTGTTTTACATCTAGACTCTGTTCACGCTCTTTCTTGAAGTTATTCTGATTTACATAAAATTCAATAATATAATATTAAATGTAAAGGAACTACATGTCTCTGAAAATTAAATTATTCTTTCCTTGCTTTAGAGTATAAGAAGAAACACGTCGATAAAGACACAAGCAAAATAAGCTAAATGAGTATAGTTTTAACAGGTTTCTGGAGTTAATGAAGGGTCATAAAAATACACTCAACACGAGAAGAGAGGATTTATAGTTCTGTTTCAGCAGTGTACTGTGGTAGTGCTGGCGAAGAAGAGAGAGTTTCTTGTTTGCCCACTAATAAGATCACAAGTAATAAGTTATGCAAATCATATTTGGATCAAACACAGAGTCAAACCTTTCAGTTAAGACGTCTCCTCTTCTACTACCACCGAATGGGTATTTACAAAAACTCTTTCACAACCCCAGCAAGTGGTTTCAGGACACTGCTTAAATATTGGCAGTCACATAAAACACCACTTCTGGACTCTCCCACACAGTTCCAACCAAGTGGGACAAAAAAAAAAAAAAAAAAAAAATTATCTTCCTACAGCTTCCATTTACTGTACAAACTCTGTGTTCTCATCTCTTTCTAGTGGGCAATATTTAGAAGTTAGACAGACTGGTGCATATCCTTCTGTAATGAGTCTTTCCGGTTGAGCACCAAGAGCTTTTTATTCTTATTATTATTCCAATCATTCTGTTTGCTTTTGTCAGTGCCTCCGGATAGATTGTAGTGTGATGATGCTCCTTTTGCAATGTGGTGCTGAGATCAATACGTGGTTTTATGATGTTCAGGTGATATGTGTGCTCTCTATAAGAAGTGAAGTCTAATGAAGTCAGTGGCTGGCTCTGTCATCACCTCCCCTTTTGAGGGGGAAGCAGCCTTACCAAGCCACAGAGGAAGACAATGCGGCCAGTCCTGATGAGACCTGATAGGCTAGGGTCAGATGAAAGGGATGAAGACCTCCCCTATCAGTGGACTGGGGGAGTGGCATACGAGAAGAGGGAGGGATGGTGGGCTTGGGAGGGAAAGAGGGAAGAGGGCTACAGCTGGGCTACAAAGTGAATAAATTGTAATAAATTAAAAAATAAATAAAATAAAAAATAAATTCCATCCAAGGCACCAATGGAGCTATCCAACACACTTGCCTGTTAAAAAAGAGTGAAAAGGGAAGGAGCATGGGAGGAGATGAGGGAGGGAGGGTGGAATTGGGAGGGCATTACGGAGGGGGTTACAGCTGGGATACAAAGTGAATAAACCGTAATTAATAAAATAAATAAATAAAATTTAAAAAAGAGAGTGAGAAAAGGAAGGGAGCTGGTCTCTTGGCAAACTTCGGAGATGTAATTTGACAACCACCTAACTGGTGTTTGTGGCTAATTAATTGTGACTCTTTTGAGGACCTGTACCTACACTCACCTCTATCTTTTCAGTCACCTCTCTACCTCCTAACTTTTATGCTTAAGTCTATGTTCAAATATCTTTATAAAATAAAAAGAGAAGTAAAGTCTATGTGATGCATGAAAGAAGATTCATAGATCACACCGAATTCCTACATTCTGTCCTCTATATTTAGAATTTCATGTTCATGGTAACAATGATAATTATGTAAACAGGGTTCTAATATAGCAATGTCTACGTTTTCCGTAAGAAGAAGATTTTGTGTTTGGGAAAGATCATGACATATAAATTAAAGAAGAGTGCTGTGGTTAAAGCCCAGTTTGTGGAATGCTAGCCCAGTATGAGCAAACCCCTGGACTCAATTCCTAGCATTTGATGGTGTTTATGTGTGAGCCCAGGACCTAGAGGCATAGGTAGGACATTCAGAGGTCCAAGGTTACCCTTAGCTCCATAGGGAGAGTTTGAAGAGAGAATGGACTATGTGATACAGAGCATACAAACCAGTAAACAACCAAATAATTTACCTCTTTGATTCTGGGAAAAGAAGAATGGCTGTTTCTGTCATTTACTCCTTGCTTAAACGTGGACTAGTCACTATCACCTTCCAAAGTCTCAGAATTCACAGATAGAAGATTAGAATGAATGTTGTTTAAATGGGAGGACTCTAGAGAAAAGAAAGATAAATGGTGCAATTTTACCCTGATTTGATCATGGGGCTTGTATATCACTAAATATTTTTACCTAACTATGTGTTAAAATATGTTCTGATATTTAATGGCAACTCTGTATGAGTTGTCTCAAAACTTTAGTCTGAAAGAGCATTATCTTGAGATTCTTCTCATTTAGTTGGTATACTATGATGTTCAGGAACTGGATTCCTAGCACATTCCCTGCTGCTGTTGATGCTGTTATCAGGACCACTGTAGATGGAAAAAGTAGAGGAAGGTTTCATAGACTTTGTAGAATAGTGAGAGAAAACAGGTACCTGGACTAAGAAAGTGGATGTGGGGATGGATTTCAATAAGATATTTGCCTGACTGCAGAGTAATCAGATACAGAGATAAAGGGGGGAAAGCAAAGATAAATGAGATGAAGTGGTATTGATGCCACAGAGCAGAGGAAACCTAGAAGCTGAGATTCAGATAGTTTATTCGAAAGTCAGATGGATATCTGAAATTCCAAACAGTTGGTCATGCAGGCTGGCCCTAGTTCTTTATGTTCTACATTCTTTGGGTTAGTTGTTGAACTGAAAGATTTTTTTTTCTCCCTGCTCCAAATGTGTGTGTGTGTGTGTATGTGTGTATGTGTGTAACACAAATCCTTTAAGTATGAGTCATAAATGTGTTTAAAGTCTGTTAAAGTTTGGATATGATTCATCCTCCCAAATTTAAACCTTTGTTCTCACCTTTTGTTACTACTTTGAATGATTTTAGAAACTTTGTAATGTTGGTCTTTGTTGGAAAACTTAAGTCACTTAGAATTCTGGTTTGTTTTGTTTGTTTGTTTGTTTTGTTTTGTTTTGTTTTACCAGAATCTTGCTTTCCATCTCTTTGTCTTCTTTATTGCTATAAGAAAAAGCAGCGTTGCCTCTCTACCCCTAACAGCATGATTCATAGGCTCTTTACAGTCCAGAAAATAACAGAACTAGCTGACCATTGGCTAAAATAAGCCAAAAATAAAACTTTTTTTTACTTTATGTTTGTTTATTTGGTTAGTTGGTCTTTTTTTTTCCTATTTTTTTCACAATAACAGAAAAACTAACAGAAAATTAGAACCATAGAAGTGAGGTCATTGCAATGATTAAACATGACCATGTGTTTATTACATACTTGAAACTGATGAAATAATTTAGAAATTAATCTTGAAAAATATAGATATGGACTAGAGAAAGCCAAGAGTGCTGCAAGCCAAGCATAATGCGTAATGCTTATGGGCATACCTTTTTAGACTACTTTATTGGATTCCTTTATCTACACCTGTATTCCACCCTAATCCCTTCCAACCACCCCACACTACATAGGAGAGAAAGGTTAGAGAAAAGGGAACACAGATCTCTTTAAACTACTTCTGCTGATTAGGGGTGTCAGGTTCCTAGGGGGCAAGTCCAATCTTTGTCCTCAGACTATCCAGCAATCCAAAAAAGCAAATGTTGCAGCAAGAACTAGTATCATCATTGGGGGGAGCAGCAACTGCCAGAGTCCCTCTCAGGGCTCTCCTATTTATAGCCTCTCCGGAGTCCTAAGATTTAAACATTCTGCATATTAAAAAAAAAAAAAGACATTGGCAAAATCACATGCCTCCTCTAGCAGGAGACAATCATACTTAAAAGCTGTGGAAAATCTGAAACAGCCCCATGTCCCACGCTGGGATTAATAAAAAATCATACTCCCATACCATAACTGGGTTTTTAAAGAAACCAAAACTCTCCCTTACAAATGCTACTGGACACTCTGATGAATAGAATGCCTATAGAAACGGGAAGAGCAAAGATGGTGTGCAAGAGATTTCAAGTGGGAAATGAGAAATATTTTAGGGATTGGACTAAAGATCTTGAGTGTCATACGTTAACAAAGAACTTGGGGACATTTGATCTGTATCCTGGGAATTCGATGAAGGTTGAGTTTATAAACGACAGACTAATTGATCGAGTAGAAGAAATTGATGGCAACAGAGCATTCAGGCTATAGCATAGTTATCACTGTCTGCTTTTTGCCAAAATCACAGAATTTGGAGCAAAAGCAGAAACCATTTTAAGGACTTTTAGTTTGTCCAGAGAAGACACGTGTTCAAAATTGCAGAAAGGAAGGTGTGATTCTTAAAGAAACAAGAGCTAATAAAGGAAAGTAAATCAGTTGTATATGAATGGTATGAATGACGTTTTGAAGACATTTCAGGAACTAGTGACACAGCAGCTTTAAGAGTGTTTTTAAAAAGTATTTTACCTTGAGAGAAAAACTATGGTGCATCTTGTTTGCAAAAACTCTCATAAAGAAGTATTTCCCCATCTTCAGCTCCCTAAGCACCCAGAGGCTTTGTCCAAATGTTGGTGGATGACCTTTCTGCCCTCCACCTACAGCTAGCTTTCTAGGCTGCAGAGTGCAAAAATAATTGTTGGTTCACAAAGTCATCCATTGAGATTTCAGAGAAATGGAGACTGGGAAGTGGGCTTTGAGCCAGAACCTGTACAAGGGTGCTCCTGAGAGGAAAACTTGAGTCTGTCTTGAACTGAAACTAAAGATGTAATATACACTTTAAGAAGTTTAAGGTGTCAGAAATGTGTGACGTGTGCTGAGAAGAGCTGCAGATTGTGAGCAGAGCTGGCACAAGAGGAACAGTAGGTGGGCTGCAGCTGGCAAGGTAACAGGGAAGGGCTTTCCATGCACTTTAGAGCTCATAGCACATGGATGATGCCATAGACACTAGACAGGTGTCCCAGCCCTTACCGTTTACTTTGCTGAGTTTCTTCCCTTGGGGTCTTATCACTCTTTTTTTTTTTTTTTTTTTTTGTGTTCCTGGTCTTTGTTTTGAAATGGGAATGTTTCCTTACTATCATTTTACCTTAGACTTATAAAATGTTAACTTCCTTTTGATTTTTTTTTCCAGAAGCTTGTACCTAAGAGCTTATGATGAGTCGAAGAGAAGACTTTGAAGTTATATTTTTAAAAATTGTTTATGCAACTGGTATTTATTGTCCTTTAGGGTCTTGTACTTGCTAGATAAGTACTCTGCCACTTTGTATGATATCCCCTGCTCTCTTCATAACATTTCTGTTATACCTTTTTAAAACTTTGAAACAGGTTCTTACAAAGTTGCCCACACTGGCCTGAAACTCCATCAGTAGTTCAGGAAGGCCTTGAAATTGTGATCTTTGTTGTATTGCCTCCAAGGGACCTAGGATTTAAAGGCTTGTACCAAAATGCTTGCATTGACTTTGTACTTTTAGCCAATACAAAAACTGTTAACCCAATGGGGAACCTAGGAGACTGAACATAATTTTGGGATGAGGAAGCTTTGTATGAGAACTGTAACCATCCATCCTTCTAACACAAAAGGTACAGGTATTGAAAGGTTGGTTGTCAATGCGATTAGTTTGAGATGTGCTGCCATCTTTAGAATGGCTGTCCTCGTTGGAGAATATAGAAAACTGAGATATTTTATCCTTGTCGACTGTATCTTTTCACAAGTTCCTCTCTGTCTCTCTGCTTTCTACTTGCCATTAAGTGACTGGTTTGGCTCCCCTGCGTCCTCATTCCCATGATGCTCTGCTTTACCTTAGCTCAGAAACAACAGAGCAGGCTCATTATATATAGAAATTTCTGAGACAGTTTGCCAAAATAAATCTGTCTTCCTTTAAGCAGTTTAGGTTGAAAAAATTTAACAGCAATAAAAGTCAGCTGCCTTTTGCTTTCCTTCATAGAGAATAAAGGGTTATACTAACTTACTATAGTGAACAATGACTTGAAAGAAATCACAGAGCATAACAGAATGACAGTAGGCAGTTGAATTATAGCCAGATACAACAGACATCCTATTCTTTAGGTCACGAAAACAACACGCAGTCTATGTAAATGATGTTAGGTATGACTGTAGGATGGGGGAGGAACACATTTGCTGTTCTAATCAATTCCAGTGAACACACCGCTACTCTCTTTTACTAATCCACTAAATCTAGTGCTATCTTTTATTATATGAGTGATTCAATGCTTGTCTAGGCTGTGTGAAACTATTGGCTTGGCACTTGCACTACAGAAAATAAACAAACGAATGAACAAGAAGTGACTGACTGGCTTTCCAAGCACTAACAGTGAACTGGTCTATAAAGTCTACAGCAAAGCCAAACGTATTCTCAGGTTTTAAACGTGTTGTTACTTGTGCTAAAAAATGCTACATTAATAAGAGTTGCTATTTTGGATACAGTGAGCTGACCAATAGAAATTAATTCCATTCGATGGGCTATTTTTTCAGTAATCTTGACCACCCTTACTGGTGTGATGCCCTTTTACTAAAACAGAAAGAATTTCCAGAGAAACAGAATGAGTTAGACCTAATGGGGTGGCAATAAAATTTTCATGTGTGGAAGGAGAGTTGATGATATAATTCAGGGAGTTTTTTAACAACAGGCAAAAATATAAAAATTAAAAAAAAGAAGGGTGTGAAGAAAAGCTAAGGAAGGGAGTTGTCCAAGAAGCTAAGGCAAATAAAATTTCATTAATTTTATAAGCTGTTTTGATTATAACTTCTAAATATTCCTGCAGCTTTGATCTATTATTTTTAGCTTAAAAAATGTAAACCTTAATACCTTTATTTTCTTCCATAAAATTTACACAGGAAGAATGAGTTAAAGAAAATATATCTGAACTCAGATTAATATTTGTAGAGGAATTTTAATTCAGAACATGGCTGTTCTGGCAAGAGATCACATCCAAAGACCTTCTAGGTCTGTGTGATCAGGCTGGCATATAAACATGAATTTAATCCAGGAGACATAGTCAAGTAGATCTGAGTTCAGGGCCAGTCTGGTATAGAGCAAATTTCAGGTAAACAGAAGCTTAGACCCAGGTGTGGTAGTACAGGCCTTTAATCTCAAACAATGAAGGCAAAGTTAGTTTGTAGAAGGAGGCACCCATGCTTGATAGTGATGTCTAATTGGGTGACAGAAAAGGTGACAAATCACAGAAATAGTTGACAGAATATGATACACCCAATTCTTAAGAGAAGAGAGAGAAAAAGAGAAGCTACTTAAGAGGCAATACAGAGAGGAAAAGAGGAAGTTTTTGTTGGGACAGTAATAGAGAGGTTGCAGACAAAGAACTCAGGTGATGATGGAATGAGCCAGAGAATGAGAAGGAGCCAGGGGGATTAGAACAGACTGCTTGAATTAGTTTTGAGCAAAACAGAGCAATTCAGAGACTGACAGAGAAGCCAGACTGAGTAAATCAGCTGCAAGAGGAGATTGAGCCAGAATAGCTGACTTGAACCAGCCAGCCCAGAGCTCAGTAAGAATAAGAAAGAGTGAGCTTATTAAGTAGTTAAACCTCAGAGGCTGAAAATGTTCCAGGCCTAGGTTAAATTGTATGGAGTCTAGAGGCTTCTAGGTCTAGGCTCAGGTTAGCAGAAAGAGGCAGTAATCCTCTGAGACAACAGTTGAACGAGTTGAATAAAAGTTACTTTTGCAAATTGTTATTATATTTGTCATAGTAAGTACTAATAGAGTACCTAGCATTTTTCTTTTTAAATATTCAGTTTTTCAAAATATATTTGTCCATTATAGTAAAAACCCCATTAAGTGTGTGTGTGTGTGTGTGTGTGTGTAATATGTGGGAGTGCACATGTAAAAGTCAGAGGACAACTTTGTGGAGTTGATTTTCTCCTTCCCCTTTCATGTGGCTTCTTGGGCTTGAACAAAGTGCATTTACCTGCTGGCCATCTTGCTATGCCTAGCAAAAACCTTTTAAAACTACATTCGACAAATGGAAAACATAAATTCAAACACAATAAAAATTTCTAATTTATTTTAATTCATCCATGTTCTGGAAACTGAAGTTTCTCGAACACCCATATGAGGTTTAGAACAGATTTTCATCTTGATAGATAAGAGGAAAAGCTAAAGTTTGAGCTTTTAATGTTTCAGCTGATTTCATTGTAAGAGACTCGGTACACATATCTAATTATAACAGCTCAGTGTTAGAAAACATTTTGATGAAAATGATATCATGTAGAAGTCCAAAGTGATGATTACATCAACAATTAGCTGGAGCTATGTCCCATACGGACTGAACTATGTGCCTTGCAGTTAAATGATGAAGACTGAATATTACCACAGCTGCAAGTAATACTGCCAAAGCAGCTCCATCAGTGTGCAGTCAGGTCTCCTGGCACCATTTAAGCTGTCAGAGACAAGGGGTAACAGCTGAGCAGAGGGCAGTGTTTCGGCATGATAGGGCGATTATGAAAATGGTGCTACCAGTTCAAGTACGCAACTCACTATTTCACATCCTCTATACAATGTGACTTTGGGGAGTTGACTTGGGCATTGGAAACAGAAGAGGGAAAAATGAAAACCCACAGGTTTTGGCTTTTGGGCTTCTTTTGTGATTTCCCTTCCTTTTTATCATCAGCATTCCCAGCTGGTCAGAGAATGAGAAACACATATCTATAAAATGAGTGGTCTTGCTATAGCAGAGGGCTCTGCAGAAGTCAAGCTGTTGACTTTCTAGAAATAAAAACAAAAACAAACTCTTTTCAGAGTAGTCACATCCAAATTTAATAGTAACATAAGATATACACAAAACAAGGTACAGTTTCTTATCTTTATGACTGTCTCATTGGTTTCTTGTCTGTGGAAAAAAAATTAAGCAACATGGTCAAACCATCAATTTATTTAGTAAAACAAGCTAAAATGTAGCACTTTCATCACAAAGACAACTTCCTAATACTGTGGTGGGATCATCTTTTGTTTAACTCTTATTTCTGACACTTTAAATCACGACTTATGCATTTATGCTGGGAGAGGTACTAACAACATTGTACAGAATTGCTGTCAGCCTTTGGGAGAGAATGGATAAGGAGTTCAACAAATTATATAGCAAATGTAGCGGGTCAATAAAAGAGGGATGTAGTGAAGAATAAAGAAATGGAGGAAGGCGTGTGAGCTGGAAACAGTCTCATCTGAGTGCCTAAATAACCAGCATTCCCAGCACAAAGGTTTTCAATTTTTCTTCCTTCTGATCCTCCTTCTCCTTTTCTTCCTCTTTTTCTTTTTAGCTCTTCCTCATTTCAAAGAGAACATTTAATAGAACAGAAATGTTTGAGGATGTTATCAAGAAGTTGTCATTTTATTCTAAATTTTAAAAATTGTCCATGTAGAACTTAAAAGGAAAACATTACAAGATACGAAGTGGAGAAAACTCGCCTACCTGAGTGAAAAAAATTCAAATCTTGGGAGTATTTATATGCTATAGGTAATCAGCTTGGAAAAAAAAAAAGGAAGACTGAAAGTAGAGATTAAAACACAAGACAAAGGAAAGAATGTCAATACAATTTGGTATGCAAAAAGTATAGGAGACAAAAAACTGGTGGAGAGGAAAAAGTCAATATCACAAAGCAGGAAAAATTATATTGAACTATAACACAGACACTAAGAGAAACTGAAAGTAGAGAAGGCACTCCAAGGGAAACCTATGGCTGAAGTTCACAACAGTGATGATTTTGACAATTCATCTAAATCTTAATGGATAAAAAAGAATAAGGAAAATATTTGTGCTAGTCATCAGAAATTCATATTTGTATTTATAAAAAATTGAAACAGATATTTCTATTTTGAAAAGTTTCGAACACTATAGAATTGCTTTGGTGCCCCATTTATTAAATATCTAGGCAGCTTATTTATTTATATCAGATACTTATATTACTAAATATCCAGTAATTACTTAAGGGAATATATGAAAGACTCAATCCATGGTAATAAGTTTATTTTAGATAGAATTCATCAGTCATTCCCATCATTTACCCTTAGGAAATTGGGAGGAGTGGTCTGGTTTCTATTTTCAGATTCATTTTTATTATTTTTACTTATGTGTTTCTATGTGTGTCTGTGTGTGGGTATGTGCACAGGAACACAGATGCTCTCTGAGGCAAGAAATGCCGATGCCATTGGAACATGAGTGAGAAATAGTAACAAGCATCTCAGCCCCCAACTCTCTGCAGAAAGAGGTTTAACTCCTAAACCATCATCTCTCCAGCTCAGTATTGTGGTTTTGACCTATTTGATTTTTTTGTGTGTGTGAGTTCTTTTTAAAATGAACAATTTTTTGTTTGCTTGTTTGTTTGCAGAAGGCATCTTAGACTCTTTAACATGGCTGGCTCAAACTCATGATTGTCTTGATTCAAACTCTCAAAGACTAGGATTACAGGCTTGGTCTCATACCAAGCAAACATTTTTAAAAATGAGGGAAATTTAAACAAGCAACCAATGACCAGTTTCACAGAGTTTAATGTATCCTGCTTCAGGGCTTTTCAAATATTGCAGTGCTTAAAATTACTGTAGAGGTCTAGATACACAAATTCCTGTAGATTTTACAAAATCTTTTAGGGAAGTTTCAATTTTGACCATAAGGAGTTTTCACCTTGATACTATAACCCAGCAAAAGCTGTAACTCTAAGGCAATTTGTAAAGTGTTCAGAAAATAGTATTTAAGAAACCTCTGCTTCCACATGGATACCCTAGTAAGGGGAACAGGGACTATTTCTGACATGAACTCAATGGAGGGCTCTTTGATCTTGCCCCCCCCCCCCGAGGGAGGAGCAGCCCTGCTAGGCCACAGAGGAGGACTTTGCAACCAGTCCTGAAGATACCTGATAAACCAGAGTCAGAGGGAAGGGGAGGAGGTCCTCCCCTATCAGTGGACTTGGACAGGGGCAGGGAGGAGATGAGTAAGGGAGGGTGAAATAGGGAGGGAATGAGGGAGTGGGATACAGCAGGAATACAAAGTTAATAAACTGTAACTAATATCAAAAAATAAATAAAAAAAGCAACTGCTTAACTTTGGGAGAGATTTATAACTATAGGTCCTTTTGCATTTGAAATTTTAAGGGAGTAATTCAGCTATTCTCAAATGTAAATTAATCTTCAAAGAATGCATCACAAAGATGCAAAGGAGAACCATTGTGGATGACAGCGTTATTATAGAATAACTCAGGGTCACCAAATGTACTGGAATTCAAAACTGATGAACTGAGCCCACCTGCAAAAAAAAAAAAAAAAAAAAAAAAAAGCAAAAAGGTTAAAAACTGGCTTTGTGGACCTTTGTGGACTTCCTATGAATTTTTGGGTTTTGTCACACCAACATTAGATTTCCTTCTCCATCCATAAATTATCATCTAATATAAATGTATGACAAAACAAATTAGTGTAGATGGACATCATGTTGTTCTAAAGGAGGCTGGCAAAGGACTCATAGCTAATCTTGCAAGTTTGAAAACACTAGCTATTTTGTTAGAGCCTGTTGTTTTTGTGCAATTCAGCGACAGTTTAACATCGGTACCTACTGCTGGCCTTATGTTCCTGCATCTGCTGTGTGAAGAAAACATTTTTCCCTTAAAGTAGCATCCACCATGCTAATTGTTTTCACTCCTGGTTCATGTTACGCGTCAGATGAGTGATTTGTCTTTCAAGGCATGTGCAGGAACTCATTTGACCCTGGCAATGGCTGTCCTTTTCAAGGGATTCAAAGAGTTTGTAGCTCTAGGACACTGAGATCACCTTCTATGGGTGGTACTTGCCTCAATTAAATCTAACCCAAATTGAATTTATACAACAGTTAATGAAGCAACGGAACTGCAGAGTGCTCCATCAACTGATGCTTTACCCTACATGACAGGAGTGTAACTAGCAACACTGAAAATTATTCATTATCTCTCTGTGTGTCATTTGCATGCCATTAGTAAGAGACATCTGCCATATTTCTTTAAGTATTTTCCTTTGCTGACTTGGAAACTTTACCATTGGAATCTTTTAACTACTCCACTGTCAATTCTCACCTGATCAGTGAGCTGCTTTGTATCTTTTTCTACTGGCAGATAATTGAGAAGACATTCTCGCCTTGCTGCTGGTTAAGTCTAATTCTGCTGTTTTGATGCAATATTAAATGTGACCTCATTCCTGTGACATTGGGTGAGATCTTTCTGATTGTGCATCATGTCATCACTGTGGGGAATATTCTTACATTATTGAGAAGACATTGCAGCCAGCAGAAAGCAGTCACAAATAGCTTCATTTCTCAAGTAGATTCACTATTAGTTAACACTGACAAGAGTTCACGTGGCCTAAAGCCTTTTGGTTTTGTTACCCTTTCTCTGTTGGACTGATACCCTGTTTGTGCTGACATCCTTGATTATTTATGTTTACTTCTCTGACACTAGGCTTTTAACCTGTGACAGGTAAGTTTCTTTCCTTTTATTAATTTTTTTTAAATTTATTACAAGTTATTCACTTTGCATCCCAGCTGTAGCCCCCACTCTCATCCCCTCCCAATCCCTCCCTCCCTCCCTCTTCTCTTCCCATGACCCTCCCCCAGTCCACTGATAGGGGAGGTCCTCCTCCCCTTCCATCTGACCCTAGTTTATCAGGTCTCATCAGGACTGGCTGTCTTCCTCTATGGCCTTGTAAGGCCATCTACACCCCCCCCTTAGGGGGAGTTTGATCAAAGAGCCAGCCACTGAGTTTGTTTGGCCCAGGTAGAGCCTAATTTCCAGGGGACAGATGATGGGAACTCAAGAGACCGGATCAATGCAATTGCAAGAGGTTTATTTAAGCCATCTTGCGATGTGGCTGAACCCCGGCCCCCGAGCGCCCCAAATCAGCGAGGAACTGCAGCTAGAGACGGAAGCCTGGAGTTTTTAAAGGAAAAGGCGTGGGAATTACGGAGGTTGCAAGCTTGGCAACACTGGATTGAGTAGGGTAGTTGACTTTTAAAATGATTGGTCTATTTTAGGAGCCAAGACCAATCACCCCCCTGCCCCCCGTTTTCAGACGTTTTCTGGTACTGCAGATCTGGACACTCCTTCCCAGAGGGGTGGAGACCTTTGGCATTCCTTTGCGACAGGGTGGGTCATGCCTCAATTCACCTGCTCTGTTCTGTTGCTCTCCTTGTAGAGCTCCTGCCCCTCCAGGTCTTTCATCTAGAGGGCTACCGAAAGAAGCCAGTAGGGTACTGAAGCAGATGCTGATACTCATAGCCAAACAGAGTGCAGGGAATCTTACGAAAGTTTCTTTGCTTTTAAACAAAAGCTGCTGAAAACCAGTGGCTTCGGGATTTCCTTTTTGGCCAATATTTCTCCTATAATCCTTTGATCTTATATGTTTTTAGAATATAATGATATTTTTCTTCCTTCCTTCCTTCCTTCCTTCCTTCCTTCCTTCCTTCCTTCCTTCCTTCCTTCCTTCCTTCTTTCCTTCCTTTTTTCTTACAGCCTGTTCTGATATTTCAACTTTTTTTCTGAATGTTTCAAGCTACTTCCTCTAGTCTTTGATCCTTGATCTATTGATTATTTATGGACTTATATATTATAGAGTAATCCACTAATTAATCCTTTCTTTGGAGTCTTAACATTTTTGCTACTGAAACAATATACTAAATTCATTATCTCAGTTATTATAATGTCTATGCATAGATGTTTTATTTGGTTCTTTTTTAATTACACTTTATTCACTTTGTATCCCCCCATAAGCCCCTCCCTCCTCCCCTCCCGAACCTACCCTCCCTCCCCCTTCTTCACTCATGCCCCTCCACAAGTCCACTGATATGGGACGTCCTCCTCTCCTTCCTTCTGATCTTAGTCTATCAGATCTCGTCAGGAGTGGCTGCATTGTCATCTTCTGTAGCCTGGTAAGGCTGCTCCCCACTCAGGGGGAGGTGATCAAAGAGCAGGCCAAGCAGATTATATCAGAGGCAGTCCCTCTTCCCATTACTATGTAACCCACTTGGACACTAAACTGCCATGGGCTACATGTGTGCAGGAGTTCTAGGTTATCTCCATGCATGGTACTTGGAGTATGAGTCTCTGGGAAGACCCCTGTGTTCAAATTTCTGGTTCTGTTGCTCTCCTTGTGGTGTTCCTGTCCTCTCCAGCTCTTACTATTTCCCACTTCTTACATAAGATTCCATGCACTCTACCCAACAGTTGGCCATGAGTCTCAGTGTCTGCTTTTATAGTCTGCAGGGCAGAGCCTTTTAGAGGCCCTCTGTGGCAGGTTCCCAGCCTGTTTCTTGTATTCTTCCTCCTCTGATGTCCTTCCTCTTTACCTTTCAAGATGGGGATTGAGCATTTTAGTCAGGGTCCTCTCTCTTGATTAGTTTCTTTAGATGTATAGATTTCAGTAGGTTCATCCTATATTACATGTCTATATGAGTGAGTATATACTGTGTGTGTCTTTCTGCTTCTGGGACAGCTCACTCAGGATGATCCTTTCCAGGTCCCACCATTTACCTGCATTATTTGGTTCTTTTTATTGACACTAAATTACTCATAAAGATCCCCTTTAGCTCTAATTTTTTTAAACTAATGACTTTCATTTTAAATTTTATCTGATTATTCTTCTAGGGCAGTCTGATTCTTTATCATTAGTTTTAAGTCACTTCTTGGCCATTCTTTTTATTGAATTCTGAAGAAAAAAAAACTGTTAGAAATTATTGTTTCTATCTTATCAGGGAGGTGTTGCTGTCCTTTTGGAAGACTGTTAAAGCAAGAGATTTAACACTGATACATTCAGGTCTTGAGATTGTTCAAAGAAGAGTCATTCTGCTTGAGGTCTTTGTTATTTTCACCCTGTCCTAACTAAGTAAATGTATCCATCAGTGATCTAAACTGAATGCTCTGTTCTTAACTGTTGTCCCTCCATCTTTGAGTCCTGCTTTTGTTTGTAGCACTGAACAGCCAGTTCTCTGTCCTCTCAACAATCAGTTTTTGCTTGTATTGTGAATTTTCACTCCATCAGTCTTAGAAATCAGCAAATTGAGAATGAGTACAACATTGACTAGCACTGTGCTGTGTCTTAGTTCTGTGAATTATTCACATACTTTACCCTTGTGTGTGTGTGTGTGTGTGTGTGTGTGTGTGTTCCCTACCCACCAGCACCCAGCCAGGAAGTACACAAACACACAACAAAACAAACAAAAACAAAGAAACCACAAAGCAGGACTGTTTGCCTGAAGAACAATTCCTGTCCTTCTAGCACCTTGGGCTCTCAGGCTTGGTTGCCTTGCTTGTCCTCCAACAATAAAATTTCACTAAATACCTCTTAGCTCTCTTGAAAGTAGATGCTTATCCAAGTCAAGCTACTACATAACAACAGAAAAAGAGTCTCCAAATTGCTCAATAGAGCATAGGCTCATGTGAATCAATTAGAATCCATAGAAGAAAAGGGAAGCTAAAGATTTTTATGGTGATAAAGTAAAAGTAAAATGGAAAAGAAGGCTCTGAACCATACTTGCAAGATCTTTAAATCTATACATTAATAACAGTGATAAATATAAAAAGTAACCTTACTTGTGTTACCTGTGGTCAGGCCTATGATAATCATTATCCTTTGTCTCTTCACCTTTAGCTCTGCATGGTTTCTGAAACTATATGAAAGATATGAAAATGGAGACTCAGGAAAGAGTTTGCAATGTCTATTTTCCCAAGTCCTGAATAAATAAATCCCCACAGGTGTATAAAATAACTAGGTCAATTCTCAGACATTCTAAGAAGCATCTCAGGTACTGCATTGTAAAACTATGGATAAAAATCAGTTGTTTGTTGGAAATTGTCCCAGTTTTGAATCAGAAATTTATTGCTTTTTAACATAAACATAACAAGTCAGTTGTTTATACTCCATAAGTGATGGATAGCTTGCCAAAGCAGAAAATATACCAAATAAATCCAAAGAACAAATTCAAAGAAAGATAAGAAACATTTGATTGATCTGAAATTACACTTGCTTGGATAAGGCTGCTGAAAACATTTATTCTCTCTCCTCTAATGTGCTTTGAAAACAGCTGAATGCCTTACCACTGGCATGTAGATATCAAGTGCCATTTCCTATTTAAAAGAATCAGAACTCCCTGGAGAAAGCTTGCATCGAGTTTAGAGGAGGAAACATCAAAATCAGCCAGGAGCACGTCATGCCAGAACAGCAGGAAGCGCTGAGAGTCTCTTAGGACCTCTTCCAAACAGCTGAGGAATCAACAGGAAAAGCATCGGATGCTCAGACTTCAGCATTTAAGCATCAGTAAGATAATAGCTACAAAGCGTTTAAATCTACGTACTGGTAAAGGCAGTAAATATAAGAACAAACAAAAACCCTACTACTCTCTTTTATAACTCATTATTTTGGAAAGAGGCAAATAAAAGTAGCAATTCGGCAGTATAATTACACTTGATATACTTCGTGTCTCAGAATAGCCAAGCAATTGTTAAGGAATAAACATTTCTCTTGATATAGAAATAACATTAGATAATCACTAATGAAGAAATGACAGGACTGAGGCATCATTGTTTTGTAATATAAAATAGAATAGTTTTCTCTGGCAATGATAATTGTTGGACGCTAAAATTATAAATAAATAAACTTGAATTACATATCTTCTTAATGGAAATACATATAGATAATAGAAGGAAAGTAGCATCTTTAATCAGCAAAATCAAACTGGAATCTCTCATCTATCTTCTGTATTGAATGTCACCACAAATGCAGAGAAAATTCTAAAAAGTCGAATGTATTAGGACATCTAGAATGGGCAGGGATATAATGTTGTGCAACTTTATTCCCAGAATTTATGAGGCAGAGAAGCAGGCCGACCTGGTTCATATAGCAAGTTTCAGGCCTTCCGGAAGTATGTAACTTCAAAAAAAAAAAAATTACAAAGAAAACTGGATATTTTATACATTAAGAAATAATTTAGGTACCCATCTACAAATTGATCATATTTGGTTCTTAATTCAAATAAAAAAAATATTAAAATACCTTCATAAGAAAACTAAAACAGAATGTATATTGGACATATATACATATATGTGTGCGTGTATGAAGACATACAGGAGTTCATTGCCATGTAGTTATATGACTTTCATGAGTTTCTACCTTACATATATAAGCTGACACAGGCACAGGTAAAATTAAATACTGTGATTAGTTTTTTTTTTTTTTTTTTTTTTTTTTTTTTTTCAAAATGTCAGAAAAACTGGTGAGGTGAAATTAAATAACCTCATAATTATCAGGGCTAAGTTCCCTCTATTCCCTCTATATTGGTGGTTAAATCAAAAAGATTATTGAGATCCTGGTTTGATTTAGGGGTGTTTACTGCTTTTCTACAAAGTTCTTACTTCTGAACACAAACACAGGAGAAAATAGAATATGTTTAATAAAGCTATATATGTTAAACAACAAAAAGTATGAGGTTTATTTTAAAGAATAACTCAAATTGCCTATATATATATTGGTTTGTATTGTTTTCATAAAAAAGGGACCTCTTAAAAATCCTTCCTCTCAAAGGCTGGCATTTATCATTACCGATATTGTTTTCAGAAAACAATATTTCATGTTGTCTGTGTGACCAAGCTCAACATGTATGGGCAATCTTTAATCAGAAGGAAGAAGAACCAGTTATGTTACCTTCTACCCACAAATACTCTAATGGGGATCAATCACACCCAATTAAAACTCCAGGAACTATGAATCTTTAATAGGCTTACCATGAGATAATTCAGCTGTTAAGTCTCCTTAGAACTGGGGCTTAGAGAAACTCAAACTCAAAATGAATCATATTCATGACTTCATTTCCAATGAAGCTTTCTGAGTTTTTGTTTGTTTGTTTGAAACACAAAGGGATTTGTAATTTTCACAGAATAAGGTTCCTGGGTATATACTGAAAATTTCTAGCTCTATGGTACTTGTTTGGATTATTGTTTATATTAAATACTATCTATTTGCTCTAAATAATCAAAGAGCCTAAATATATTTAAACACCTGGGTGACTTTTGTTTCCCTTCTGCCACTTAACCTAGCCCCTTTCAATGCCAAACCCCATCTGACCTAGGGTCACGGTGGGGACGGCTCTTTATTCCATTACAAATAAAAAGTGCATCCGAATAAGTGACTTGAGCCTTCCTCACCTTTATCTCTGTAATGCAATGGTCAAGAGAGCTGACTTCAGCACAACGACCCCTGACCTGACATTTCTTACTTAAGCAGCATCAGCAGCTCCCCACCTCTTCTCATCTGTGAAATCCCGGGAGCATCTTCCCTGTTCATGTCGGCTAAAGGTTAGGCGAAATTTATATATGTTGTTTCATTGCAAACAGTGCCTGGTGCCTGGTGAGGTCTTTGCTGTTGTCTATCGTTAGCAATGTGGCAATACAGACATGGTTCTTTCACTGGGAAAGGGGTGAACCTGTGGGTGTCTAGGAAGGTTGCATAGCCAAACTACGAATGCATCTGCTCATTGCTACGTTTGAGATATTCTGAGACGATGGCATGGGGACCACAAAGTTCTAATAAGATTTATTTATTTTTTTGGCTAGAGTATTTGCTTCTATTTATTTTTAGGTCTGATCAACATTTGAAATCAACTTTTCACAGTGTTTAAAAGAACAGTCAGCAAGCTCTGCTGGAAATGTTTGGCAGAAACCCAGCCAGAAGCCTCATCTTCACTGAAATTTTCTCTGTGTTGCTAATTTTATCCATGAATATCTATTTAGAGAAGATTTCCCCCTAGCTTTTCTTTTCACTCTGTGCCTCACATTTTTGTAATATAATTATACTTATATAACGAGTTTAAATAAGTCATTAAGATACACAAACTTAATGCATAATTAATTGATGTGATTACAATAAAGAATGAGCACACAAAATACATGTTTGCATAAAAGCATATTTCAACACAAAGGCACTGTGCACGTTACAGCTTGGTAAAGATAGAGCAGGTGTCCTTTGTCAGTTGTCCTGCGATCAGAGGCAATATATAGCTAAGGAAGAACAGATCCATTTTTATTCTGTAAGTATAAAAAAAAATCCCACTTTTGTGCATGCCTTATAATTTCATCAGGGTCCTTAAAAGAGCATTGTGATGATGTGCCTTCAAGTAATGCCCTTATGTTAGCCTGAGATAATCTCAAAATTAGTTGAGAAGTTTCCTTAGCATTCTGTTCTAATGTTTTATAAGAAATATGTATTGTAGTGGTCTTTGCTAGAGATCTAGAAGGTAGCTAGTTTGATTATGACTAATTCTCCTTATTCATAATAACTGCATTGAATAAGATCTGGATGTGACATCAGTAATCCTGATCTCCAGGTAGATTGGTCTGATCTGGCTGGCTGAGTGATTGTCTTCTTCCTTCCCTCTCCACATTGTATTGTTCCTGAAGATGCATGATGAGTTGAAGAAGACAGCTTTGAGAAATAGAAATAGAGAGGAACCCATCTTCCATGAAGAGTGTTTAAGTAGCTGTGTTCCCTTGTCAGAACACCCAAGCAACTTTATATTAATTCTTTTTTATTATTATTATTTTTAACTTTGTGATCATAGGCCTACCAGAGCTGACTCACCTTGTCCACCTTGTGAGTCCTTGGGACTGAACTTGGCTCGTCAGATTTGGCAGTGAGTGATTTTTACCTGCTGAGCCATCTTGCTGGCCCTGTGTTTGCTTTTTCATTCATTAATCTAATCAAGGATCAAGCAGGTAGGTTGTCACAACTCCATGTACGTGTGTAAACCCTTTAATCCCAGCACTTGAGAGGCAAAAGCAGGTGGGACTTTATGAGTTACAGGTCAGCCAGGTCTACAGAGTGAGTTCCAGGCCAGCCAGGGCTGTGCAGAGAAACCCTGTCTCTACATAAATAAATAAATGATCACATTTTAAAGGTGAAAATGCCTTTAAAAATACATCAGAACATATTTTTAAAATTCTTAAATTCTGATGAGATGACAACATAGACAAATGAACTTTTCTCTGTGCTTAAAAGCTTTATGTAACTCAAAACCATTACAAACAAAAACAAACAAACAAACAAACACAAAAGACAAAAACAAAATAACTGCTAACACCAGACAAAACACCAAAGAAAAGAAAAAGAAAACTTACGTTACAATGTTTTTTCCATGCTAATCTGAAACAACTGATTCTATGATGATAAGGAATAAATAATATTCCCACTGAAAATGTAGAGTACCTGAGACATTAAAAGCATTTCAAAACTCAGTGGCTGGCTCTTTGATCACCTCCCCCTGAGGGGGATGTAGACTTACCAGGTCAAAGAGGAAGACAGTGCAGCCACTCCTGATGAGACCTGATAGGCTAGAGTCAGAGGGAAGTGGAGAAGGACTTCCCCTCAGTGTACTAGGGGAGGAGCATGGGAAGACCTAGGGAGGGGCTACAGCTGGGATACAAAGTATATAAACTGTAATTAATACAAAATAAATAAATTTTAAGAAAGCATTTCTAAAAAGGACTGCCATACACTCCACTTCCTCTGTGAAGGTCTTTTTATAGATAGATAGATAGATAGATAGATAGATAGATAGATAGATAGATAGATAGATAGATAGATAGATAGATAGATAGATAGATAGATTATACTAACTTAATTTAGGTCAAGATGCCTGTTGGGGTGGCTAAAACAATGGCTTCTATTTTATCCTATTACTGGGTACCTGGTATCATGTGAATTCAGCTACCCTCTGCATATTACCCAAGCTTTTGTTTCACTTACTAAATTAATTCTCTATATCCAAAATGCCATCTCTTCCCTGCCAAATGAAATGCAGTCTCCCATGGGTCTATTTGGACTCCGTTCCTCTAGTCAAAATAGATTATCTTTGCCACTCTAGAATACATTTTTCTGCATATCACCTTTGCCTGAATTACTGTTTTTAAAATCATTGTAAAGTCCATGTCAGAGACAGTCTCCACTCCACTTGCTAGGGGACCTACATGAGATCAAGATGCCCATCAGGTATATAGGTATTTGGAGCTGAAATCTAGTCCATGAGTGCTCTTTGGTTGGTGTTTCATTCTCTGTGAGTCCCCTTGGGCCTAGGTTAGTTGCCTCTGATCTTCTTGTGGATTCTTATCCTATCTGGGTCCTTCTATCCTTCCCTGTGTTCTTCCAAAAGACTCCTTAAGTCTGTCTAATGTTTGGCTCTGGGTCTCAGCATCTGTCTCAATCTGTTGCTGTTTGAATCTCTCAGAGGACAGCTATCGTTGGTTCCTGTCTGCAAGCAGAGCAGAGCATTATTAATAAAGTAATGGGTTGACTCTCTCCTATGGGATGGTTCTCAGGTCTGGCCAGTCATTCATTGGCCATTCCCTCAGTCTCTGCTCCATCTTTAGTCTTGCACGTCTTTTAGGAAGGGTATATTTTGGGTTGATGATTTTGTGGGTGGTTTGGTATTCCCCCTCTCTCCACTGGAAGTCCTGGCTGGCTTGGAGGTCTCCTCACCCCCCTCCTGATTCCTGCTGCTAGGAATCTCATCTAGAGACACACCTATATCCTCTCAGGAGCCTATCTGGTTGCAGATCTCCAGCTTGTCCTAGGAATGACCCACCCTCTCAGTTTCCCTTCTTTTTCCCAGCTCTTTCACCTCCCACCCCAGTTGTTTCCATATCTGATCCTCGTTCCCCTCCACACACTCTGTCTCACCCAGTTCCCCCTCTTAATCCACTTCCGATGTCTATTCTTTTTCCCCGTCTGAGTGGTATTTAAGCAGTGTCCTTGGGGCTCTCCTTGTAAATTAGCTTCTTTAGGTCTGTGTATTGTAGCATGGCTATCCTGTACTTTATGGCCAACATCCACTTATAGATGAGTATATAGCATGTGTGTGTATCTGGAGCTGGGTTACCTCACTCAGGATGATCTTTTCTAGTTCTTTCCTTTTGCTTGCAAATTTCATGATTTCCTTCATTTTAATAGCTGAGTAGTATTCCATTGTGTAAATGTACTACATTTTCTTTATCCATTATTTGGTTGAGGGACAATCTGGGTTGTTCACAGTTTCTGGGTATTACGAAAAAAGCTGCTATAAACATAATTGAGCAAATGTCGTTACTGTATGGTGGAGCATCTTTTGGGTATATGCCCAGGAGTGGTATAGCTGAGTGTTGAGGTAGAACCATTCACAATTTTCTGAGAAAGTGCCAGACTGATTTTCAAGGTGGTTGTACAAGTGCACACTCCCACCAGCAATGGAGGAGTGTTCTCCTTGCTCCACGTCCTTGTCGGCAAGTGTTGTCACTTGAGCTTTTGATCTTAACCATTCTGATGGGTGTGAAATGGAATCTCAGAGTCATTTTGATTTGCATTTCCCGAATGACTAAAGATGTTGAACATTTCTTTAAGTGCTTCTCAGCCATTCATGATTTCTCTGTTGAGAATTCTGTTTATCTCTGTACCCCATTTTCTAATTGGATTAATTTCTTAATTCTTGAGTTTAATTTCTTGAGGTTTTTATTTATTTTGTACACTAGTCCTCTGTCAGATGCAGGGTTTTTGAGGCTCTTTTCCCAGTCTGTAAGCTGCCATTTTGTTCTGTTGGCTGTGTCCTTTGCTTTACAGAAAAAAAGCTTCTCAGTGTCATGAGGTCCCATTTGTTATGACAGGGTAAGAATGTCCTTCATATTTCCTGCTTCACAATTATGTCTGTTAGATATATTGGGCCAGAAGGCTGATGGTGATGCTCTAACATTACAGAGAGAGAATGGGTGACTGACCAGGCAGTCAAATGTCTGTCATCTCTTAGTTTTGTAAGCTGCTTGCTTACACTTCCTGCTTAAGTAGTACTTTTCTTCCTTCTCAAGTCTCTGATGAATGAACTAGAGAGACATAGTTTTACAGTTAGATTTGAGTTGTTTAGGATTTAAGAAAATGTTTTAAGGCCTAGAAAGATGTTTTTCTCTAAGTTGATAAATACAAGTTATGACAGAGTGTGTTTTAGACACAAAACTTTCGACTCACCTAGATAGGATAGATAGTATTTTTCTTCAAAGCTGCCAAATACAATTGAGCTAAACATTTTGAATATAACTTACTTATGGCTTTCCTAATTGTTTCATATGTATTTTATTATAAAAAAAAATAAAGTCTATATGCATTGGGAAAAACAATAAGATGAGGGGATGAGCTCAGGGATTCAAGGTTAGCAAATGATACTAAACAATTCCAGAAGGGGCCAGCGGTGAAGGCAGGGGGTCCTACAAAGTCCTCAGAAATGTCCTTTCTAGAAATGACTTCCATGAAAGATTACACCTATGACAAAAATGTCTGTGGACATTAAACATCCAGAGAAGTTGAAACGCCTCTCTCTGACCCAAATTCAGACAATGTCAGTAAAGCTTAATACACAGTCTGTTTTTCCCTATGTCTTCTACTACTTGAGTTTAAATTTCCAACAAAAAGTATAAGGCTTATAAAAAAAAGAAGGTCATTGTAATAAACAAGAATTTATGAAAAACTTAAATATAAAGGTAACAGTGTGCCAAATACTGTTTAACTCCCGGTATAGAAAATATCATAAACTATGTTATATTGTATTGCTAGATTGTCGTCTTAAAGTTGTAACACCCTCATTTCCCAGCAGAGTTGCATTGGGAATATTTCTTGATTGTTCTATGTTTTGCTTTGCAATTTTTTTAAAGGGGGATAGATGATGTCTTAGGGTTTCTATTCCTGCAATGAAACACCATGACCAAAAAGAAAGTCAGGGAGGACAGATTTTATTTGGCTTACACTTCACAGCACATCACTAAAAGAAGTCAGGCCAAAAACAAAAAGAGGGCAGAAAACTGGAGGCAGGAGGTGATGGAGAGGAAAGGAAGGGTGTTGCTTAATGGCTTGTTTAGTATGCTGTGCTCAGTCTGCTTTCAAATAAAACCTAGGACCACCAGGCCAGGGGTAGCACCACTCACAATGTTCTGGGTCCTTTCACATCAATCACTAAATATAAAATGACTTACAGCCAGATTTTATAGAGCATTTTCTCAATTGGAGATTCCTCCTTTCAGATAACTCTAGTTTGTGTGTCAAGTTGACATATAAGATTAGTCAACACAGATGATGCCACATACCTGGGAGCTACAGGGAGAGGTCAATGGTATAACTTCTGTTTGTTGTATATAAACTACCAAGTTTAATTCCTAGAACTATTAGTAATAATGATAGTCATAATTGTAACCAGTTGATGGGGTTTTATCCACCTTTTCATAAAGGAACAATAACAATGCTATTAATTGCACGCATACTATTAAAATAATTAATAACTAGTATAGACAGGTGTTTGTGTGCTAGGCTGCAATGGTCACTATTAAAAAGCTCCCTCTTCTTTGAGTACCATTTGTGCACATGAATAAACTTGCAGTGGAGACATAAGTGAAAAAAGCCTAAGATTAAAGGCCTCAGAGATGTGCTTGCTTTGTCAGGGCCACAGATGACACTATAAGCCTACTGGGCTTCCTTGTAGCAATGGAACACTGAAAATAAGAGTTTGAGGAGATTGACTAAGACATGCCTATGATCAACACAGGAGTGTATACTGGTTTCCCGGAAGCTCCTTCCAGTGTCTTGGTTAGTGCTTTGATAGAAATCTAAGGATAAATTAAAGTATAAGGTATTGATTGTTTAGCAACCAGCTTGACCATACACAATATTTTTGTGTATTTTCTAAATGTTATCACATTCAAAGCAAAACAGATCTCTACATATAGATATAAAGTCACAAGCATAAGTTGGCACTTTACATTATATTAATCCCTAGTAATTAGCAACCTAAAGATCTGATCACATTCAGCCTTGTAAAATAACAGTGCTATATGGCTATGTATGGAAAGGCAGTTTTTCCTGAAAACTGAAAGAAATGGAGGGATAGTCAAGTCAAGAAACACATCCTTGCTTTCATAGTGCCAGACCAGCACACGCTGAGAGGAAGCATTCATGCATAAGCCCTGGCAGTGATAAGAGATAATCTAAGAAAAAAAAAAAAAAAGAAAGAAAGAAAGAAACACTCTGAATGGAAATGCATTGTTTCTGCTTCAATGCATTTGTGCCCTGGGATAACCAGAAATAATTATTGAAACAAGCCTCTTGTTAATAATAATTACACTTCATTCTATGAAAACAAGAACAAACAGCAATTATCTATAATTTCTCATTTGCAAAACACTCTCATTATGCTAAGACTCCTTGTCTGTGTTTGATAATATGTTATGCATGATGGAAAAACTTTATAGTTTTTTTTTTTTTTAAATGTTGAAACTATACTGGGCTTAGCTTGGTCACTATAATGCAGAATTAAGTGATTTCTATTTTAAGATAAAATGGTTTCTTTGGGAAGCATAAGTCATAGAAAAATAATAATTTTGCTTATTTTAAAGATGATATCTCATTAACCAGAATGCGTACACATTATTTCTATGTCAGCAAAATTCAAATGAAGAAAAGAGGAATAGAAATCACCCAGGCAGTTAGAGTAGCAATATGTAGGAAACTAGCAAGCATTTCATTTGGATGAGCTTTTACATTTGTGTGTTATTCTTGTATTTATCTATTTTGTCTCAATACATGTGTGCTTCATTTGAAAACAATTATTTCATCAGATGTTATATATCCTCATCTGCTTTACTGCATTTTTATCTTAGACTAAACACTCATTGAGGGGAGGAGAAAGGTAATCTCTTTTTACTTTGGTTCTCTACTGACATATGAAAACTAGTGATTTCAATAACAACTTTTAGTGTCTCAGAATTGTTGGCTGTTTATGAAGTAATTGAGCTGCTCAGCAGGTGTGTAGCCTCTCCATTTGAAACACCGCTTTTACCTTCCATATAGCAAGAGGTGACAATGATCCCCAGAACACAATTTCTGAGATATTTGAATGAAATGATACATCCAAAACATTTAGCATAGAGCTTGCCATGGCATTAAGTTCTCAGTGCATGCCAGTAATGGGTCACTTTATATGTTTCCTTATAGAGCTGAAAAGTTACGATATTCTTTAATTTTTTTTCCTTAAAAAAGGGTCAAATAATGTTTATTTATCCCATTTGAAACTGCATAGGACTCAGTAATGCCTTTCAACAAGATGAAGTTATCTCAGTAGCACTGTACATTCATAGTCTGAGTGTGACAGGATATTTCTTCCAAGCAAATGAACCAAATACCCTGGTGAAATACAGGTACAGACTCTAATAGCTACTTTGTAACATTGGGGAATTATTCAAAATTTAAGGCTATTTTTCATATTCTATGCAGTACTGAATGTTAAGTCTTGATAATGTACAAATTGAAAAATTGTATATTTAATTTATGAATTAACTGTTATATTTAGCCCCTATTTGGAATTGGATTAACAGAACAATTTTACAGTTTATCAAACTAATTTTCATTAATATTGGTGTGCCTTCGTTGGTCAGAATGGTTTTGTTTAAAGGTGAGGTGCTTTCCAGAGTAAAACTGCCAAGACAGTTCTCAAAAGAAATGTGCCTAATAAATACTTGAAAATATTTTCAACATACATATCTATCATGCGATAAAAATTGAAACCACTGGAGAATCCATCATCCTTCAGTAAGTATGGCAGTCGCTATGAAAACAGAAAACATTGTTAATTTTGATGGGTACAGAGGCATACAGGAACCCTTATATTCTGCTGGTGGGAATGTAAACAGATATAGGCACTAGAGGGAACTAAAAACAGATTGGCATATGACCCAAGCATGCATATATATATATATATATATATATATATATATATATATATATACATATATTCAAAGAACTTCATCTATGCTTATTGCTGCATTATTCACAACAGCTGAAAAATAGAATTCACCTAGACATTCTTCAAGAGAAAACTATACAAAAAACAAAAATATAATATGGTTATATTCCACTGGAGAAAGAAAAAAAAATTATAAGTTTTTGTTTTGCTTTGCTTTTATTTTATTTTATTTTTTTTTAGGAAAATGGCTAGGACTGGAGATCATTATGTTGAATAAAATAAGCAAAAGTCAAAAAAGCAAATGCAAATGCCAGCCATTTTCTGTCATATGTCTAATCCATATTTAATTGAACAACTATTCAGCTATTTTAATGTTTCATATTTAAGGAATACATGGTAAAGGAAACATAGTTACTATGGAATCTGCAGTTTAATTATTTTAAGATTAAATAGGTGATGAATGGAATACATACATTTAGATTCAGGCAGAAGGAAACACGGTCATATGCTCTGCCTGGAGTGCAGGAGAGCTGTCCCATTAGCTGACAAAGCTTTGTGCTCCCCCAAAAGCTTATAGAGCCATCTGTTTTCAAGCATTAAGTTCAGGTTTTCCCTGAATTTCTTAAGAGATCCCATTCTTTAATATTTAAATATGCTACTCCCATGTATATAAAACATGTAATTAATTATTAATGTATGTATTCACAAATATACATGTTTTTTAAAGATTTATTTATTTATTTATTTATTTATCTATTTATTTATTTATTTATTTATTTATTTATTTATTTATTTATTTATTTTACAATGTTCTGCCAGCATGTATGCATGCATGGCAGAAGCCACCAGATCTCATTATAGATGGTTGTGAGCCACCATGTGGTTACTGGAAACTGAACTCAGGACCATTGGAAGAGTAGCCAGTGTTCTTAACCTCTGAGCCGTCTCTCCGGCCCACAAATACACATGTTTATCAAACAGTATTTTTAACTTGAATTACTTGTTGTAACTCACCAAAGTTACAACACCAAGTACCTAATTTTTTTCTTAAAAAATAACATATAGCAACTCCTGACACTAACAATGATACTCCGCTATGCTTGTAGACAGGACACTAGCATAACTGTCTTCTGAGAGGTTTCATCCAGCAGCTGATGGAAACAGAGACCCACAGCCAAACAATAGGCTGAACTCAGCGAGTCTTGTGGAAGAGTGGGAAGAAGGACAGAGGGGGCTGGAGGGGTTAAGGACACCACAAGAAGACCTACAGAGAAAACTAACCTGGGACCACGGGGCCTCACAGAGACTGAGCTAACAACCAACGAGCATCCATAGGCTCGGTCTAGGCCTCTTACACATATGTAGCAGATACGGAGGCTGGCCGACACGTGGGTCTCTGACTCTGTGGCCTGCCCTTTCCCCTAGCTGGCTTTCCTTGTCGGGCCTCCAAGGGATAGAATACCTTTAGTCCTGCTGCAACTTCAGATACCAGAGTACCCAGTGAGACCACTTGGAGGTCTTCCCTTCTCTGAGAAGGAGAGGGGGTGTGTAATAGGGGAGGAGTCATGAGGGTGGGACTAAAAAAAGAGTAGAAGAGAAGGGAGGGGAGGGGATCAGGCTGCAAAGTCATAAAAGAAAAAAGAAAGAAAGGAAGATAGGAAGAAGGGAAGAATAAACACACATAAACCAAATCTGTTATTTCTGGAGTGTTTTCTGACTTTGCAAGCAGAGAGTATGGTTGTGGCATTTCTTTAAGGATCAGTTGTTTCAAAAGTCAAAAGGAACAAAGTGTGCCTTTCGTAAAACATAGCCGCCTTTGATTATCTTTTTTAGGTGTACAACTAAAAAAGATAATCAAGAGAGCGGACATGGGGTAAGATGATCAATCCTCGTTTAGAAAAACAGATGGGATGTGCATTGAACGTATGACAGGAGTCTACTGAGCGCATTTGAAAGACTCTAACTAGCAGTGTTTTCAAAGCAAAGATTCATGACCAAACCTTTGGCAGAGTACAGGGAATCATAAGAAAGAAGGGGAGTTAGTCTGATGGGGAAAGGATAGGAGCTCCACAAGGACCAAATATATCTGGGCACAGGGTCTTTTCTGAGACTGACATTCAACCAAGGACCATGTATGGATATAACCTAGAACCTCTGCTCAGATGTAGCCTGTGGTAGCTCAGTAACCAATTGGTTTCCCATAGTGAGGGGAACAAGGACTATTTCTAACAGGAACTCAATGACTGGCTCTTTGGCATCCCCACTCCCCCAAGGAAGGAGCAGTCCTGTTAGGCCACAGAGGAGAGCTTTGCAGCCAGTCCTGAAGATACCTGATAAAACAGGATCAGATGAATGGGGAGGAGGTCCCCCCTATCAGTGGACTTAGAAAGGGGCACAGTGGAGATGAGGGAGGGAGGGAGGGACTGGGAGGGAATGAGGGATCGGGACACGGCTGGGATACAGAGTTAATAAAATGTAACTGATAAGAAAAAAATAAAATTCAAAATAAATAAAGAAAGAAAGAAAGAAATAAAATAAAATAAAATAAATGTGCCAAAAAAAACAAAAAACCAAAAAAACAAAACCTAGCTGCCTTTGGTGTGAGATTCAATAATTTCAGTAGCCCGATTCTCAGAAGTGCACCCATGTATCTCATTGTTTACCGATATACACAGGCTAAAAATCCCATTTTGTAGATAGTTTCCCTACGATTAACCCAACTGCAAACTGCATTTTAACGTCTACTCTTGGAGTTGATCATTAGCACGAATTTTCCTCCAAATATCTAAATCGGCTCGATAGGAGCTGATGAAATGTGCTGACAGGCCAACCTCACCGAAGCCATCATCTGATGTTTCCACTCAATTAAGGATCTAACTATATTATTACCATTTCAAATGGAGAAACATTTGGAATATTTAGAATTCCTGAGATGAGGCTCATTCTCCAGTCATCATGTGTGAGATTATAATACAGAATTTAACACCGCCCCCCCCCACCGCTGCTATCTAATAAGTCCAATTTAATTCGCAGAATTACAATACGAGCAGAAAATTACTGTCTGGTTTCCCCTTTTCAAAAATAGAACCTAAATCTCCCAAGCCTTTACCCAGTACAGATGCCTTTTAAATGTCTCCTGTTGATGGAATCCACCAACCCCACCCCACTTTCCTTTGAGTAAATCACAGTGACACAGGTGCCAACATAAACTCGGCCTCTGTTTTCTCTCCATTGTAATTATGCTGAAGTACGCCCTTTGCACTTCATGGGTTTATGCCTGTAAGATTACCTGACTCTGTAAAATGAGTGTAAAGTGCTTTGTGATAAAACATTAAAAAGGTTGAGAGTTGTTGGGAAAAAGAAGCCCCTCACTGAGGAGGGCTTCAGTCTCCTGTTTTCTTTTTTTTTTTTTTTTTTTTTTTTTTTTTTTTTTTTTTTTTTTTTTTTCGTTTCTTTTCTTTTTTTTTTTTTTAATCTTTTATTTATTTTTTATTAATTACACTTTATTCATTTTGTATCCCCCCATAAGCCCCTCCCTCCTCCCCTGCCAATCCCACCCTTGGCAGTCTCCTGTTTTCAATGAGCTGATGAGTGTACAAACACTTAAGATTCCAGCATCTATGTTTGTCTGTTTGTTTGTGTGTGTGTGTGTGTGTGTGTGTGTGTGTGTGTTTGCTTATTTTTTAAGTCTCTGTGTAGACTTAGCTGACTGGACTTGATTTTTAGACCAGACTGGCCATGAACTCACAGAGATCTGTCTGCCTCTGCCTCCCTTTGTGCTGGGATTACAGGCCTGTGCCACCATATCGGGATAGAATCTATTTTTTGCTCTTTCTGTCAACCTGCCTTTCTTCCACCTATGCTTATGTTAAGACTCTCACTTTTAATTACAAATGTTCATTTTCAATATAAAAGAGGAAGAATTTCACTTGTAAAGTAGTATTTTAACATAGCTAGTTTTGTACATCTTACTAATTCATTTTCTTAACCTAAGCATTTTCCCATTAAACAAAGAAAATGTAAACACTCAAGCCTGATAGGTGCTTGGAAATCCCAGAGTTCCTTAGTTATTCTATGCATTCCTTGTCGAGATGGAGACATGTGAAGTTAATTTAAGATATACAGTCGTGAGCTTGTGCACATGAAAATATTGTTCACAGTGGCAATTATCCTGCAACTAATTTGCTTTTAGAGCACTGTGCCTTTAGGCTAACAAACAGTCTAACTTTCTTTAATCTTAATTAAACTTTTCTCTCAAAATTAACTTACCCTATTGGCAAATAAAAAAAAATAGTTTCTCCTCAGTCTCATGCATACTTACATTAAAAGGCAGGGTGTTTGGAATCTCTAAAGGGAAATACACCTCAGTTTCATATACACCTCAGTTAGGTGCTGACAGCTCAGGCATGAAATCATGCCCACCTGTCTATATCTCCTGTTATTTGATATCTGCATTCAGATCCTAAAGTAGTGTGGTGTAATTAAGGAAACAATGTTGATTTGACTGCTCAAAACATGCTCAACTACATTGTTACTGTTTTGCATTTGGTTTAGTTATTTTACTATTAAGGACACAACTTTACTGTTGTCAAACTGTGGCTAGCTGTAAAAGGAGGAAGGACAGAGCAAAGTGCACTTAACAAATACTCAAAGGCATTGATCAGAACTGCAGAGTCGCATTACTTCTCAATTTCTTTGAAGCTGACGCAGTAGCCTCTAGAATTACAGGTACAAATCTTTGTTACAGACCTTTCAATCTGACACTG
The DNA here is from genome assembly GCF_907164565.1 of Psammomys obesus. Lineage (NCBI taxonomy): Eukaryota > Metazoa > Chordata > Mammalia > Rodentia > Muridae > Psammomys > Psammomys obesus. Next base: position 16,720,394 of record NW_026588752.1, on the reverse strand, counting down.
GTTCATTTATACAACTCTCCCTGGGACTTCTTCACCATGACATCTTTTGACCTCTAAAATTTAACTTAGAGAGGTTACAAAGCTCATGCTATATAAATCTTGCTTGAGTGACTAAATAAGTTAATTAAATAGTGTGTAAGTCTTCTAGAAACCAAAGCCAAAATGGTGAATTTTACTCCATGTATTTGTCTGTATACCATTTGTCCACAATTTATCTATAATTATCATCTCTCTCTATCATCCACCCATGCATCTATTTATCTTCCCACCCATCCATATAACATGTATGTGTGTATGTGTGTATGTATGTGTGTATGTGTGTATGTGTGTATGTATGTATGTATCTATCTATCTATCTACCTATCTACCATCTATCTATTGAATCATGCCAAGTGACATGTAAAATGATATTGATATTACATCCAAGAATACTGCTAATACTTTCTTCTTCCTGAAAAATCAAATGGAATAATCAATAGAAGTACTGTATGAGATTTCAATAATATCTCCAAAGGGATTTTAAACATGTAATATGATTTATCAGTTATTTGAAAATATGAAGTCAGAAAAGTATATGTTATTGACATTACATCAAATACAAGTTTTATAAGATTGAATTTTTGGCAATACCAGATGTGAATAACCAGGATATGAATATGCCTGCTTCCAAGTTTATTAACTTTGTTTAATATACTTTAGTAGATCTTTTAATTATTATCAAGAAGTTTGACTCCCTCTTCATGTTATGTAATCAAAGGATGCAAGCACCTTCTACAATTTTTCCTTTCACTTACATTTTTGCTTTATTTTCTCACTATGCTTCTTATGGTATTTAAGAAGATAGTGAATACTTGCTTTATAATATTTTTCATATGCAGTATCTTGCCTGAGTATGTCAGGTGTTTCTTTACAATAGGTGCAAAGTAAGATCTTGTTTCCCATATTTCAGAAAGTGAAAGTTTTCTGTTCTGATACTAACTTCTAATAGAGACTACAATACAAAAATCTAAAACAAATGCACAAATATCAAACATTTAAGGTGAAGGTAAGAGTGTCTGCTTAATATCAATGTAATTGCTTTTAATTTTTCACTGTTAGTGTTAAATATATTTTGATTTACAAGTTATTGTTATAATTAGTATATACATATGTGTATTTATACATGCATATACATACAAACATATTTATATTAATATATGTACCTTAGTAATCATTTTTAAATAACAGATTTTATAAGATTATCTTCAACTCAACTCAGGGTTCTCTAGAGAAACAGAATCCAGAAAATATGTATTTGTATTACAAAAGACTTAACTGAAGAACTTCACACGACACAAACTGGGTAGTTCATGATGGTTGTCTACATGATGGAGAGGCTAGGAAATTGGTAGCTGCTCAGCCCAAGAGGCTGGATGTCTCAGCAGAGAAGATTTGGGGCCAGAGGACTGGGGGGGTGGGGAGGGACACTCCAGGAGAGCTGCTGGGCTTAATTCACATAGGAAGGGGGAAAGAAGCTGTGTCACAATCTCAGCAAAAGATTGGCAGCTGCTATGCCTGCAGAGTAAATACATTCACCAGCAAGGAGCAGCAGCTGGCAGACAAAGGCAGTCCTGCTTTCTCTTCAGGCCTCATTATATCTGGGCTGCCACTGGACAGTACCCCACACTTGAGAGATGGCCCTTCCCCCAGTTTGTCCGTCATTCTGAAAGATGCTCTCATAGACCTGCCTGAGGCAGGACTCATAGTCTATCCCAAATCTGATCAAGTTGATAACCATGATGATGAGGCAGAGTTTTCTCTATATTTTACTAAAATAATCAACATTATTAAAAGTCTTAGAACTACACTTTCTTGCATTTTAGGAAAAATTCTTTCTTGGCACCACATTATATTTTAATACATTAGTTAATATAATATACTAAATTTCTTAGCTTGTTTTTGCCTTCCTCTCTAGAATTATTATTAGCTTAAAGTCTTCTGATTTAGTGCCTTCTTGGATTTTCTTATCAGTATTGTTTTCGGGTTACAAAACAGGCTGGGAATTTTATTTTTGCTTTGAATGCTCCAAAGGGCTAACGTATAAAAAAGTCATTATTTGTTTTTTGAAAGCTCAAAAGAACTGAGCTATAAAACTGCTTAGACTTCAGGCTATTCTGCAAGGTAGCTCTTAGACTACTTTTTTTCAGTTTCTTTTCTGCTTATTGGTATATTCCATGCTCTGCTTCTAGGATGTGTTTTGTTTCTTTTGTGTGTTTTGGATTTCCACCGATTTCAGCCTGCTATTTTCTTTCAGAACTACAAAGTGTAAATTTTGCCTTCTAAAACTGCCTTTCTTCTTTCCTTTCTTACCTCTCCTGTTGTTTCTCAGCATCGTAGAACATGAATGTCACTGTGACCAATTCTTACCACCACTGTCAATGGATCTCCATCAGCCAGCATGCTTGAAAAGCAAATATTTCCCAGCCATAATTCACATGTATGTAGGTCTATCATATATGCATGATAGAAGGGTGGTTAAAATTAACTTATTCAACACTTGAAGAGTATTTTTCTGCAAATGCCTGGTTATTTTGAAAAAACTTTTAATTCACTAAGTATTTATTGTTTTGTGTAGATATTCCATAAAACATAGTTATTTAAATGTACCCTGTTGTTGATTAGGAATGTCAATTACACTTAGACATAATTATGAACAATTTAAGTGATTAAAATAATTACCGCATAAAGAAAACCACAGTATTCTTTAATTTTTTTTAGTTTTTAATAATTTCTTTAATTCTCTTGAGATTATAAAATAGTTACATCATTTTCCCCTTACCTTTTTTACCTCCAAACTCTGTCATATATATATCTCCTTACTCTCTTTCAAATTCATGGCTTCCTTTTCTACTGATTGGTGTCATCTGAATATATGTATATGTGTATACATATGTATTCCTAAACATATCCTGCTTGGTCTGCATAATGTTGCCTGTATTCGGTGCTGACCACTTACTATTGGATCAACAACTGGTATGATCTATTTCTTCCATACTGTAAACCTGTTTGAATTTCTCTTCTGTGGTTACACATAATATCTATTCTTGCATTAAATGATTCTGTGAAAGAACACGAACATTATGCTCATCGCCTTTTTATTTTTTTCCCTGTTACAGCTTCTGTTCTAGGTGCTGGGAACGAATAAAACATCACATAAATTACAGGCTTAGAAACAAACAAACCAGCATGTACAGTAAAGTAACAGGCAAGCGAAGGTTCACAGAGGCACACCAGAGTGGGTGGGACCCTGGTTTTGAGTTTTTATTTTGTTCTGTTTTTGTGTTTTTGTTTGTAAATCCATTGATACTTTAAGTCAATATGACACAGGAAATGTGCTGTTGTTTAGATTTATTTATTTATGTTTATGTGGATAAGACTTTTGCGCACATGTTTGTCTGTACACCATTGGCTGTCTGGTGCTTTCAGAGGCTAGAAGAGGTAGTTGGAGCCCCTGGAACTTGAGTTCGAGACTGTTGTGATCCGCTATGGGGGTGTTGAGAACTTAATCCAGCTCCTATGCAAGAGCAGTAAGCGCTATTAAACACTAATCTGTCTCCCCAGCCCTGAAACCTGGGGTTTGGAAGGCTTGTCAGATGTGTCTTCACTAACAAAAATAATACTTTTCAAGAGAGGTTGTATGTATGAAGAGCAGGCAGAAGCCATGTGCGTATTTAGAGAAGACACTTTCTGGAGAAGGAATAAGCAAGAATGATCAGCCTAGGACCTTTCTGCTGTGCTTAAGGGACAGCATGACAGGAACTGTGTGCCAGGGGACAGAGCATTAACATAAGGACTCAGAGTGCTAATAATCATAGTAGGTCTTGACTATGTGAAAGCCTAGAGGGTAAATTTTGGTGGGGTAACTGATGAGTAGTTGCTGTATGGTTTTTCACACCATTCCAGGATACCAAACTATCATCACTTCTAAGCTTATAGAATAATTTTCTGCTTTTATACATTTGGAAATAGAGATAAAGACATTCTTTTTTTTTTTTTCCTAGAAGTATAGGGGAGGAAGAAAAACTCCTTATTAACTTAGTTACTGCTATTAGTAACTAACATTAAATAGTGTAAATTGCTAGATTCAGCAGGCATTTTAGACCTAAGATCTTAAGGATATAGAGGTCTGGGAATTGTCAAGACTTACTTCTTATAAAACGTGTCACTTTATTATTAGATTAGTTTTGAATTGTACTGTTTTGGCTTTTTTTTAATAAGTTTATTTTAAAAAAATGTATAATATTGACACAAGAAAAGGTATTTATTATTATTATTATTATTATTATTATTATTAATTCACTTTTTATCCCAGTTGTAGCCCCCTCTCATCTCCTCTCTATCACACTCTCCTTCCTTCTTTTTCCCTCACTATTCTCCTCCTCTATTCCACTGATAGGAAAGGACCTCCTCCTCTACTATCTGACCCTTAGCCTATCAAGTCTCGTGGGGACTGCCTGGATCCTCTTCCTCTGTGGCCTAGTAAGGCCATCTCGCCACGGGGAGTCTATCAAAGAGCAGACAATGGAGTTCATGTCAGAGACTGGCCCTGCTTCTGCTTACAAGGAAACTCACATGGAGACTCAGCTGCCTTTGGGCTACATCTGAGCAGGGGATCTAGGTCCTCTCCTTGAATAGTCCTTGGTTGATGCCTCAGTCTCTGCAGGTTCCCCTGGGCCCTGCATATTTTGGCTTTGTTGGTCTCCTTGTGGAATTCCTGTCCCCTCCAGATCTTTATATCTCCCCCTTCTTCCATAAGATTCCAAGAGCTCAGCCTGTGAGTCTCTGCATCTGCTTTGATCCCCCGCTGGGTGCAGTCTTTCAGAGGATATCTGTGGTAGGCTCATATCCTTCTGGTGTCTATCCTGTTTGCCCTTCTGAATGAGAATTGAGCATCTTCTTATCTCCCCTAGTGTTTTTGCTGTTTAGCTTCTTTATATCTCTAGATTTTCATATGTTTATTCTATATTTTAAGGAAAGGTTCTTGAGCTTGAACTCCGGAATGCTCAGTTCGTGAGTAAAGTGTGTGTCACACCATCGCAGGGATGCTGGATGCTTCCTTACTTCTCCAGCCCCCTGCATGTAAACAGTAGAGGTCTGAAGTCAAAGGTTAATTTTTTGTGTGATATTAAAATGCCACTATGCAGAACAATTCCCTTCTGCAATCACCCCTGAGAATTTTTGCATTTACCTTTTCTCATGGAATTTTTGTCTTTTTATGCTCGTCCTCGCTGCACATTTGAGAAAGAGATGGCTTTAAAAAAAAAAAGAAGAAACAATAAAATTATTTATTGTGTAGGTGTGAAGCTCATAGTTTACTTCCATCATTCTTTGAACTTATGAAAAATCATAGAATATGTTTCCACTGATGATTTCCATATCATAAAACTACACATTGTAGCAGGACAGGTGTCATTATTAATTTTCAATGAAGTGATTTCTACCACCAAGGTTAAGTGATTTGTTCTGTGTCACATAGCTACATGATTATTACTGTTTATATAAGCTTTCTAAATGAAATTGGACCTCTACATTACCCAAACCTAAGCAGGATTCCCAAGGCATCTGGCCAGGGATGCAAGAATAGGCTTGAGTCTTTCTTAGATCATCTGGTGGAAGTTGAGTGTACAGAGTCAAATGATACCAGGGAGGGTTATATTTCAGACTTCCTTGTCCTACTAAACAGTAATTACCTCAGTCGATCAGCCCTATTGGATTAGATTTCTGTTACCTGTCAATTTGTTTTATCCACTGAGGTATTTTGTTATTGCTGTTGTTCTAGATTTCCTTCTTCCCACTCAATATTTGGGCAGAGAAAATGCATGATTCTGGTGCAAGGGAACTTGAGGAGTTAAATATATTTGCTAATTATGACTTTGGGAAATGCATTTTATAACCTATAGTTTAAAGTTGTTTTCTGCTTTGCACAACACAGCACTCATTGTTTCCTGCTTCACAGTTTCCTTATTCTCCATCGGTATGGAAGCTGGAGGACTCTTTGTCTGATAAAACAAAATCATCCAAGAGCAGATGAAGCTATAATTACAATCAGAGTTCACACTTGCAGGAGATGAAATAAAAATCAAAAGTACTAACTCTGTGACACTTTGATTATCTGGAAATTCTCCAAGTCTGACAGATGACTTTAGGGGCACATGGCTACATTTAAATGTAGACATAAGAGGCTCCTTGTGAATCACATAAAATTGTAGCCAACTGGTGTTCATGTGTATTTCCCAATTCTCCTGTTCTTGTGGAATTCTAGATTTTTGATTGAAGATGTAGTTGTGACTGACTACTGGATGGCTTTTTTTTTCCCTTCAAATTGAAGTTTGATTAAATGGAAAAGCAGCACTCATGAATTTTACAAACGGAAAAAGATGAGAGAGGAAGAGAGCAACAAGTATGCTTTCCAGGGAGAAAGTACAGTAGAGTAAGTTGTCATGTTAAAAAGGAAATAGTTTTAAAGGGTAAGTCTGATAACAAAGTCCTTCTACTATGCAGGGGATGTTTTAATTGAGACACCATTGTGTGAAGCAATAAATCAGTATTCACGGATTATATTGACTTGCTTTATGTCTTCCAAAACTCACAGAAGGATTTTCTTAGATTTCAAAATGAAGTGGTATAGTTATCTAGATCAATAACTCCAAGAACTACCAAGAGTGTCCAAAAGTTTTAGGAAAAAAACCTCTAATGCAACTTCTCTTCCTGTCTCCTCTTCAGCTCAATTTTTAGTGATTGGTGATGACAGGATGCTTTTCTACAGGGGCTGATATCTGGCACACAGGAAATCTGATATAAGGCACATGGTTTCTACAAAAAGAGAAGGGTTTGTTGCATGACAAAAGAGTCTCAACAAAGAGCCTAAGAACTCTAAATGCAGTCTCTTCTTGATTGGGTTGATAGTCAAGGAATTTGTAGGCTAGAAGAGAGGAGATACTCTTTCTCAATCAGATGAGATGGACTGGACTATTAGGGTTATTTTATACAAGGTGATTCTGTTCATTGTGTCCTTCAGAAGTTACTGTGTGCTCCGCCTTGATGGTACTGAGCTTGTGACATGAAAAGTCATCAACAAGATGAACTTGCTTCTGCACATATCTATCATGCTTGAACTGAATGTTTAGTTCCATTCTTGGGTTCTGCCTTAGTTCGGGTTTCTGTTGCTGTGAGGAGACACCATGACCACAATAATTCTTATAAAAGAAACATTTATTTAGGATTGTCTTACAGTTTCTGAGGTTTAGCCCATTATCATCATGGCATTGTAAGGCAGACATGGTGATAGAGAAGGAGCAGTGGTTTCTATGTGTTGATCCAAAGGCAGCAAAAGGAGACTGTGTGCCACACTAGGCCTAGCTTGAGCATCTGAGACCTATAGCCCAACTCACAGTGACACTTTCTCAAACAAGGCCACATTTTCTAACAGAGCCAAGCATTTAAACATATGAGTCTATGAGGATCATTCCTATTAAAACCACCACAGGTACATTTTGAAAGCTTTTCTTGGAAAAATAACTTAAGATACCATTATTTTAGGAACTTATATATGAGCGTGGCCAATACCTAGCCTATTTTAATGGTTTAGGCAGAGAAACTATTGTAGAAATATAAGAACTTCTTGTTCCTGTCTACATGTGGGGAAGTGGAGGCTGTTGCAGTAGCCTGCTATGTTTCAGGAGCTTATTTTCTCCTCAGTAGTGGCTGTACCTCTTTTGTCCCTCAGACTTTTGTAACATTTCTGTTGCTTAACAAAGAAAGCATAAAATCTAAACTCAGAAAAGTCAAAACTTACAACAGAAACTTGTAAGTGAAGTTTTACCTATTTTATACTTTCTACTTTAAATGTGGTTTATCAAAATATCTATTTAGAAATTAGATTTTTACTTTCTACTGCTTTCCAAATTTGCTCTTCTTTATAAATGGGAAACAGAGCTTGTGAGTGGGTAGAGGTGCTTACCATTTAGCATGAAGCTAGTCCAGCCCTGAGATCCATATGGTATACCATTTTCTACAAGTTCTTCCCTGACTTCATCTACACATGAGCTCAAAATATGCATACACATGTTCACGTGCACACTGGCGCGCACGCACACACACACACACACCCTGACAAAAGTTATTAATTCATTTAAAAATAAAATGTGGAAAATTAGATCTGTTCTATGAATTCCATAGGTCATAGGATGATGGAGAGAACATAAAATCTGTTACAAAATTTGGTAAGCTAAATTTTAGTTCATCCTTTAGCATTGCATTAGTCTGTGGAGAAATAAACTGCAGTGCTCACTCCATGTGGGCATGACTATGCTAGCAGCACTTGGCTTACATTCCTCCACACTTACCTGATGAGAAAAAGTACTTTGGACTTCATGAGTGTCAGTATGTCTCAAAACAGTGTTTCTCCCTCTTGAATCTTCTAAGTCATGACATTAACTCCTGAATACGTCTATCCATGTCTTCAAACTCTTTAATATGATCCGTGTTTCTAAGAAATGACCCACACATAATTTAGTAGGTAGGAATCTCCTTTTTCTCTGTAAGTAAACTGAAAGAAAATGAAAATGTGTGCATTTGTAAATGTCTGAAAGGAGGACCTGGAAACGAATAAAAGGAAGAATACCAGACCTGTAGAACAAATCAAATTCCATCATGTGTTACAAAGCAGCTGGTGGGGAATAGACTTAGGAGAAACTTCATACAGTCACTTATATTCTTACGTAACAGACATACTTTATTTACAAGTTTAAATGGAAGCTAAAATAAGTACCTGATCTATGCCCTTAAACAGAATGGACACCAGGGCAAACAGTACAGGCAAGCAAACAGCCCTGCTCAAGGTGTGGTCTGTTCGCACCTTGTCTGAGCTCTGGTTATACAAAGGGGTCTGAAATAATCTATAGTGTTACTGACTTTTCTGCTCCCTGCAGTAGCATCACTTGTGTCTCAATATATGGCCTTGCCTTCATGGAGATGACAAAATTCATCTGGCTTGGAAGGCTTTGCTCTTGCAGGGATCCCAGACGACAGCAGACTTAGGACAATGACTTGCCTGTGTGCCTTTCTTTATCTAAAGTAAAAGAGACAGGCAGGTACAAGATGAAGGCAGCGATATCATGCTCTCGTCTACTGCTCATTACCACGTGGGGTCAAGTGAGGATTTGGTGCTTTTTTTAAAAAAAAAAAATCTTGTAAGCACCTGTTTCATTTCCCGCCTTGTATTTAATCCTTCAATCTTGCGGAAATTAGGGTGTCAGTCAATCTGACTCTGTAGGTTTCCTGATCCAGTGATAAATTAGTTCATGAGAAAAGGACAGGCTACAGTGGCAATAACATATAAGGGAAAAGACTCAGATACCTTACTGTGAAAGTAGAAGCCACAACTGCAAAGCAGAATATAAGAAAGACTTGGCACCAGAACACTAATGAAGAATTTCAATGGGTGCTCTCTGTCCTGTCCAATAGCTCCACAGCTTCCAAGGGTGAATTCTAGCGTAGGGATTCAGTGTCAATCAGCCTTTCATAAGCCACTGTCCTTAAGCTCTTGCCTTAAGTGAGCATGGAGAGCTGGTACAGGAACTCCATTTTTCTCACTGGCTTTTAGACATGGTCTCCTTGAGTAATTAAGATGTCCAAGAAAACATGATGCTCTGCTTTCCCTCAGAGTTCAAGGATTTTTGGCAAGTAGCATCATTCGTAACTCCACTTCAACTCTGATCACTTCCTCCCTTGGATCTGAATCATTTTATCTGAAATTACCCATTCTGTGGCTTTTTCTCAATTGTCTCTCTTCACCAGCATAAACATCTGTCTCACTTTGTCTGATCTAATTCTACTTTAGGGAGGTGAATGACACATGCCAAAACCTATAACCTATAACCTATAACCACCCACTCTTCTCTTTTTGCCAAATTTAAAAATTTAAACAACTAAGACCATGTTGAAGGAATGGCCCTTCCTGTGTGCCTGCCTGCTTTTGTTGTTTGTTTGTTTTGTCTTTTAGAGCTGGTCTCACAACGTAGCCCTGGCAGACTTTTGCTCACTGTGTAGACTTGGCTGGCTCAGAACTCTTAAGAGTTCTACCTGCCTCTGATTCCTGAGTACTGAAATTAAAGGCACACACATCACATGCAGCCTGGGTTCCATTAAAAGTTGAGGAGGTCCTCCCCTATCAGTGGACTTGGAAAGGGGCAGGGAGGAGAGGGTGGGATTGGGAAGGGAATGAGGGAGTGGGATACAGCTAGGATACAGAGTTAACAAAATGTAACTAAGAAGAAAAATAAAATTAAAAAATAATAAATAAATAAATAAATAAGTTGATTCTATATCATAAAGGTATAATCTTGGTCTCAGAGCTTACTTAGGGCTTTCGAAGTAATATTTCTATAGAATGGTAACAGAAAACAGTGACAGTTACGTAAGAAAAATGAAAAATGCTACCAATAAGAGCAAATATTTAATAACTATATTAGATAATTTATGAGATTCATTTTCCACATGTTTGATTGCAAAAGTTTTACAAAATGATCAAGACTTTGGATAACAAAAGACCTTTAACACCCGTGGGGTGTTAAATAGACTGAGACATCAACTAAGGAACATGCATTATCTGGACCTTGGCTCCGTGCACACATGAGGCAGATGGGCAGATTGGTCTTCATATGGAGCCCCTGGAGAGTGGAGTGGCGGGGTTTGGAGGGGGCTGTTTCTATCATGGACTCTATTGCCTGCTTTTGGATAACTTCACCCTGGCAGGGCTGCTTGGCTTGTCCTCAGGGAATGTAGATATGCTCAGTCCTGCTGTGACTTGATATGTTGAGGAAGGTTGATATGGGGGGAGAGATGGCTCTCACTTTCTGGGGGGAAAGGGAGAAGTGTATGGGGAAGGAGGGAGTAGGGAAACTGGGAGGAGAGGAGGGAGTGGGCAGCCTTGAGATGTAAAATAATAAGAAAAAAAAGACCTTTAAGAGCCAGGCTTACAAATTTACAGTAAGCATTGCTATAAGCAGAACAATCACATTAATTTCATTGTATATTGTATTTTAAAGCAAAAATTATGATGAAAAACATGGTGTCCCAGGACAAACCAGTGATCCTAACTTATTTCTCATAAATACATCTAAATTTGTTTTAATATAAAGAATAAAATAATGTCAGGACTAAGTTATTTTTATATAGAAATCACCTACTTAATTTGGTCAAGCAGAAAATACTAGTTTAGGGAATACTTTCAGATGACCAATCTAACACCATTTAATTATGAAAAGGCACTGCTTGGAAGACACAGTGTGCAGGTTGCCTAATTATCTTTACTCAGAGATGAGTATCGCAATGCGTGGAGGCTGTGAACACAAGCCTTGAAAGGTTAGCACTGCACATAGTTTTAATTTGGAGAATAACATCTTGGGGTGTCTTCCTAAGTTTTATATGTTAGAAGACGTATTTACTTTATGGACATAAGTACATTTAATATACAAAGGAACCATAAACAATCAGCACCATATTTATATGGCCAGGCTTTATATGTAAGTGTTAGCTTCTATTTCTGTAGCAAAATTAAGACTCCTTGGATCTGTGGGATAATACATTTAAAGCACTGATAAAATAAAAACTTCAAACCTCTTACCAATTTAGGGAACAAGGTAGTCAGCACAGTAGACTCATTTCTTGATGAAAAACATTAACGTATATTTCTCTCTCCTTTCCACCCCGTGTGTGTGTGTGTGTGTGTGTGTGTGTGTGTGTGTGTGTGTGTGTAGTGTAGTGTATATCAATGGACAACCAGTAGGGGGTCTGTTTTCTCTAACATTTGAGACCCTGTGGGTAAAACTAAGGACATCAGACTCAAAAGTATCTCCGAACTGTTGTGGAAAAGGAAAGGCGGGGATCATTATGCACTAATTGGAAGAACTATCCATGGGTCAAACTTCAGGACAAAAAGTCAAAACTATATTTCTGCTCAATCACTGAATGATGAGAGAAGGCAATTGATACCAGTCAAAGTAGAAAAATCAGAAAAAGGGCTGGAGAGACAGCTCAGTGTTCAGAGCTTATCCTGTTTTTGCAGAGGACCTAAGCTGGAAAGCTTACAACCATCTGTAACCACAGCTCTAGAAGATCCCTTGCCTTCTGCCCCTCTGTGGCTCTGCCCTCAAGGGCACATACCTATACACAGGTACATGCATACACATAAATAAAAGTGAAAAATAGAAAAAAGCCCCTGTGATCAAAGTGATTCCAAAAGCTTTGTGACCATTCCCTTTTCCAGGGTCACCGTTTTGAAAGAGGCTGATGTAAAATAATAATAATAACAACAACGACAGAGTGCCTTTTCTTCTGATTCAGTTTGTAAAAGCTGTAATCAAGGTTTTCCTGGGAGCAAAACCCACAGGCTGCAGCAACCCCAACAGGAGAGACTCAGTCACTTTTCGCCAGTGTATCAATTAAAGACAAAATTACTGTTGAAAAGCAGAGAGAAGTTTGCATAATGTGACCGCATTGGGAAGAGTCACAAATCAAGGGAGTCAGAGATGTCAAGTTCATCATTGGGATGCTGATGTGAACTTAAGACTTAAAAAGGTAAAGGGTTAGGGAAAAGGTATGAGGAGGCCAACTTGTGGTGGCCTGCCTGCTCAAGATTTTAGTTCCAATTCCATAAACTGGGCTCCCAAAGTTCTTATATCTGCCATCCCTTGAGGGTATCAGTTTGTTTCTTACAGAATGATCACTTCTGCTCAGTAGCACATCCGTGTCTTCATGGACATTTACCTGGTATAAGGGTCAGGAGTCTGTCCTAGAAGTTCTGTTCTGCTGGGAATCCAGGAGGATTGCAAGCTGACAAAATGGGCTTATCTTTGCCTCTTCAGCGAAAGTAAAGGAGAGATGAGTCACAAATGAAAGCAAAGGGTCAGGTTTTAATCTAGTTTTTGTTACCTTGTTGGCTCAAGTTTTGAGTTTATAACTTTGAGAATAAGCACAGCTTCTAAGAGTACTTTTCGTGAGACCTCTTCTTACTGTGGATTTGGAGAATGGCACATGGGAAAATGAGAAAAAAGAAAATCCACTTTTTGTTTGTTTGTTTGTTTGTTTTTGTTTTTATAAGGAAGACACCTGCAGGATAGCAAATCCACTTACCTTAAAAAGGTGTTGATTCAGTTGAGAGCCCCCAATCCCCAAAGTCCAATCCCCTCTGAGTAGTCTCTACCTCTCAACATTGCTTCCCTGGGGACTAAGTTCTAACACATGCTTTGGGAGGGAAAACACTCAACTGCTACACTGGCACACACCGAGTTTATTGACTGAATATGTAACAGAAAGAATGTTAAGAGACACTAGCAGCAAACATATATATTTCAGGAGACACACTGAAACTCATTCAATGGAAATATTCCAGCACAAGACAGCATTCTTTAATAATTTATGGATAATTTTTCTTAGAGAATCAAGGAAGTTTGCATAGAAAAAAAATTCTGAAACTGAAAAAATAAGTTTATACATGCACTTCTATCTTGGTATTTTAGAATCTGGTCCAAATAAAGACAACAAAGTTAGCCTAATCTTAGTCAATAGAAAGATTTGATTTTCTGTGCTGGTCAGGCTTTTTGGCCATGTGACATGAGCTAAGACAATCTAGGAAGAGGGATCCAAAACTTAAATGATTTCTTTAACAGATTGTCCTGTGGGCATATCTGTAGGGCATTTTCTTGGTTGATGATTGACACGGTTGGTCCCAGGCCACTGCAAGGAGTGCCACCCCCAGGCAGGTAGTTCTGAGCAAGCCAGTGAACAGAACACGCCCACAGCCTCTGCATCAGTTCCTGTCTCAGGTGCCTGTCTCTAGATTCCTGCTTGATTGGATCCCCTTTGTGCTATGAGCTGTATGGTTCAATGAACCTTTCCATCCTCAAGTCTGGTTGAGTCATGGCGTTTATCACAGCAATAGAAAGCAGACTAGGACACTTCCTAAGTCACTTATTCCTTATAAAGCAGAAGTTGAAAATATGCTCAATAAGGTGGTCAACCCTCATTTGAGAATTTATTTTATTTATTAAATTTCAGTAAGCTGATTGACCTGTCTTCCTTCTGCTGGCTGGAGTAGCCTGTACTCAGCACCTTGAGTGTGTCAGTATGGCTCCAGGTGTTCTATGGAATTGTTCCTCCCTTTTGACATTCCTTTTCAGTTCTTGTTATATTACAGTTTAATCAATTCATGCTGTGTAAAACTGCAATTACAATTAATCAATACTTCTATTGACAGAGACAGCTCAATAATGAGAGACCGCTGATTAGTAATAAACAAATTTGAGCCGCATTTTATAAATAAAGGAGGTTTGGTCTTATTGACTAACTTACAAATGATTTACAAACCATGTTCAAGCTTTATCCAGGCCCGGGTGTCTCAAACCCTAAGATGAGTTGCTGCATTCCTGGAAAGATGAGCTTTCAAACAGTTACTGAATATGTGACTTGTGTCCCTGTGGGAGTGAGTTCAGTGACTGGCCAATAGAATACAAGGTTTCTTCATGCTAAATCCTCATTCAGAAGGGAAAACAAGACAGACATTGGAAGTAGAAGACAGGGAACAGGACAGGAGCCTACCACAGAGGGCCTCTGAAACACTCTATCCATCAGAGTATCATAGCAGATGCTGAAACTCATAGCCTAACTTTGGGCAGAGTGCAGGAAATGTTATGGAATAAGGGGAAGATAAAAAGAATTGGAGGGGTTAGGAGCTCCACAAGGAGACCAACAGAGCCAAAATAACTGTGCTTGGGGGAGAGGGAGCTGCAGAAAATGATGACTGATGACTCAACCAAGACCAGGCATGCAGAGGTCCTAAACCCTATGCTCAGATGTAGCTCATGGACAGCTCAGTCTACTTGAGGGTTCCTCTAGGGGAGCAGTGGCAGCCTCTGGCAGGAACTCAGTTGCCTGCTCTTTGATCACCTCTTTCTGGCAGGATGGCCTTACTAGTCCACAGAGAAAGAGGATCCAAACAGTCCTATGAAAACTGACAGGCTAGGGTCAGTTAGTAGGGGAGAAGGACCTCCCTTATCAATGGACTTGGGGGGCATAAAGGGAAGAGAAAGGGATGGTGGGACAAGGAGGAGATAAGCAAGGGGCTATAGCTAGGATACAATATGATTAAATTGTAATAATAATAATATTAATAACAACAACAAAGTTTGCTTCAACAATAAACTAATGGCTTCTTACTCAGACTGCTACCTGAAACCCTTCTCAAAATCTCATCGCACAGAAATTTTCTCTCTTTCTTTTTCTCTCTGTCTGTCTCTCTTTTTAAATGTGTAGCCCAGTCTGGCCTCAAACTCGTGGTCCTTCTGCCTCTGTCCCCTTTAGCAAATCATACCCCTGTATGCCACCACAACCTGCCATGTAAGTTTTCTAGCAATTATAAAAGAGTTAATTCTTTAATTAGCTGGTTAATTTTTACTTCCCCCTCCCACTAATTTCTTAACTTTACCATGTTTTTACATTTGTAAATTTCCTAACAATTGATTTCTTGTTCCTTTTTTTAAATCAAATTCACATATTCATGGTCTGTTTATTGGATGAATGTACAGTGTGCACTGCACAATTAATATTTTATAACATGCCTACTTACTCTCTACATGGCCTGTAATCATTTTGATATCTTCAGGACGATGACAAAAAATATTGATGACAGAAAACAACTTTTAAACTCACTCATACCCATAGTTTCATCACAAGAAGAGCACGTGGTAATGAGTCAGAAGCACTTACTGAATGTTCCATTATCTTAGAATTACATGAGCCAATGGCAAGAAAACAGACACAGCTGACAATTATGAGATGCTACAGGATATTTACCCTTCAAAACCACAAAGACTCTTCATGTCTATGAAGTCTTGATTTCTTGGGAAAAGCAGGTATCTTGCAAGAGTCCCGGGCCTCACTCAACTTGATATCTTCACTACTGGAGAAAACATACTAAAAACCATTGCTAATTCTACTTTCTGAAGAGGAGTTAATGTCACAATTCTCTTAGAACTTAATTTTAAATGAAAAAAAAATGTTAAATGCTATCAATTTTTTCAATTTCAACCCACCATAGGGACAAATGAAAAAAATCCGTACTCAATGAGTTACTTCAGTCAATTAGGAATCACGTGTTCTACTTTGTTTTCTTGTAATAAAACATTGAAAAAAGGCTATGTGAGAGAAGAAATGGTTTCTTTGGCTTTAAACTTCCAGGTAACAGTTCATCACTGAGGAAGGAAATCAAGGCAAGAACGTCAAGATCAGAACTGAAACAAAGACCATGGAGGACTTCTACTTAATGGCTTCCTTTCCCTAGATTGCTTAGTTACTTTTCATATAATTCTCAGGCCTACCTGCCTGGAGATGGCAACACTAATGGTGTGCATCAATTGAGAATTAAGAAAATTAGAATTAAGAGAATTAGGTAAATATTCTTCAGACATGTCCACAATCCAATCTGAAGGAGCCAGTCTTTCAAGTGACATTCCCTCTTTACATATGAATTTATTTCTAGTTGACAGGTGAAGAATAATGGAACACTCACCCTTATTAAAAATTAATCCACTATTTTGTTAATATTAGTTCTTTTACTTTATTGAAGTTTCTGTGCATGCATATATATATGATAATTCATTGGTTAAATATGCCAGATTCTTAGATAAAATTAAACAATTTTCTGTGCTTCTAAGTTTCGTATATATATGTAAAAAAAAGTAGGTAAAACAATTTCGATGAAAGTATTGCACAGTGTCATCTCTTGAGTTTTTTATCTTAGCCATTCTGATGGGTATGAGGTGGAATCTCAGGGTCATTTTGATTTGCATTTCCTTGATGACTAAAACTTTGAGTATTTCTTTAAGTGTTTCTCTGTCATTCATTACTCCTCTGTTGAGAATTCTCTGTTTAGCTCTGTACCCCTGTTTTTAATTAGATTACTTGATTGTTGGTATTTAACTTCTTGGGTTCTTTATATATGCTGGATATTAGTCCTCTGCAGATGTAGAGTTGGTGAAGATCTTTTCCCATTCTATAGGCTGTTGTTTAGTTCTGATGAGAGTATCCTTTGCTTTACAGAAGATTTTCAGTTTCATGAGGTCCCATTTATTGATTGTTAATCTTAGAGCCTGTGTTGTTGGTGTTTTGTCCAGGAATTTGTCTCCTGTGCCAATGAGGTCAAGGCTTTTCTCATCTTTTTCTTCTAACAGATTTAGTGTCTGGGTTATGAAGAAAGGGGATCTCCTCCATTGCTAGTGGGAATGTAACCTTGTACAACCACTTTGGAAATCATTCTGCACTTTCTTAGAAAATTAGGTACAGTACTACCTCAAGATTCAACTATACCACTCCTGGAAATATATCCGAAAGATGCAAAACAATTAAACAATACAACAAAGACATTTCCTCAACTATATTCATAGCAGTTTTATTCATAATAGTCAGAATTTGGAAACAACCTAGATGTCCCTCAACTGAAGAATGGATACAGAAATTGAAGTACATTTACACAATGGAATAATACTCAGCAATTAAAAACAAGGAAATCATGAAATTTGCAGGCAAATGAATGGAATTAGAAATGATCATCCTGCGTGAGGTCACCCAGAAGCAGAAAGACACATATCATATATAGTCACTTATAAGTGGATTTTAGCCATATAATATAGGATAAACATACTAAAATCTGTAGTCCTAAAGAAGCTAAACAACAAGGAGGACCTTAGAGGAGAGGCTGAAACTTCCTTCAGAAGTACAAACAGGACAGATACTGGAAGTAGAAGACAGGCAACTGAACAGTATCCTTCCACAAGGGGTCTCTGGAAAACTCTACCCAGTAAGTTATAAAAGCAGATGCTGAGACCCATAGCCAAACTTTGGGCAGAGTGCAGGAAATCTTATGGAAGAAGGGGAATATAGAAAGAGCTTGGAGAGGACAGAAGCTCCACAAGGAGACCAACAGAGCCAAAACAAAACAAACAAACAAACAAAAAAACTGTGCCCAGAGATGCCTGCAGAGACAGATACTCCAACCAAGGGTCATGAATGGAGAGGACCTAGACTCCCTGCTCAGATGAAGCCCACATGCTGGTCAGTTTCCAAGTGGGTTCCCTAATAAGGGGAGCAGGACCTGTCTCTGGTATGAACTCAGTGGCTGCCTCTTTGATCACCTCCTCCTGGTGAGTGCAGTCTTGCCACACAGGAAGATGATGCCACCAGCCCTGATGAGACCTGATAGGCTAGGGTCAAAAAGAAGGGGAGGAGGTCCTTCCCAATCAGTGGACTAGGGGAGGGGCATAGGGGAAGAGGAGGAAGGGTGAGTGGGTCTGGAAGGAGATGAGGGAGGGAGCTACAGCTGGGATACAATGTGAATAAATTTTAATAAATAATAAATTAAAAAGCTTTTAAAAAGAAAGTACTAAAAGGGTGAAAAATAACGCAGTGAAGTTTCAGAAGGAAAAGAGAAAAAAACCTAAAAACGACTGAGTACATAGGTCCCTTAATAGGAATCACCATATCTTTGTTTTCACTCTCTATTGCAGTAGGAAAGTTGTGAAAAAGAACTTTGGAGATACTGTAATAACTAATTTTAATTGACAGATTGACTGAATTAAAAGACATATTGGGCACATTGATTTTTTTTTCTTTATTAATTACACTTCACTCACTTTGTATCCCCCCTTGGTTCCCTCCCTCCTCCTGTCCCAATCCCTCCCTTTCTCCACCCTCTGCATGCATGCCCCTCCCCAAGTCCACTGATAGGGAAAGACTTCTTTTCCTTCCTTCTGATCCTAGTCAATTAGGTCTCATCAGGAGTGGCTGCCTTGTCTTCTTCTGTGGCCTGGTAATGCTGCTTCCCTCTCAGGGGCACACTGATTTTTTAAAAAGTATTTCGTAGAATTGTATATAAAATATCTCTCTTGAGCAGAGTGCTTCTTAAGTTTTAAAGATGAAACTAAATTGTACATTTATCCAGTAAGAATATCTATTAAAATGACACAAAAAGAAAGAGAAAGGAAGGAAGGAAGGAAGGAAGGAAGGAAGGAAGGAAGGAAGGAAGGAAGGAAGGAAGGAAGGAAGG